>NW_012119221.1:570084-582221 GCF_000951035.1 Colobus angolensis palliatus | reverse complement strand
TTGAGACCAGCCTGGCCAACATTGTGAAACCCCAGGTCTACTAAAAATACAAAAATTAGCTGGGTGTGGTGGCATGTGCCTGCAGTCCCAGCTACTCAGAAGGTTGTGGCAGGAGAATTACTTGAACCTGAAAGGCAGAGGTTTCAGTGAGCCAAGGTCAAGCCAGTGCACTCCAGACTGGGCAACAGAGTGAGACTCTGTCTCAAAAAAAAAAAAAAAATCTAAAATTAGTTTTGTTTTTGAAAAATTAATTTTTATTTAAACTTAATAACATTTACCATATTTTCTTTGTTCCCCATTACTTATACATTCCATTTCTTCTGGTTTCAATTTCTTTTTGGATACATTCTTTTCTATGAGGATTTACACATAAAAAAATTCCTTAACTTTTGTTAATCTACAATGTTTTTATTTCACCTTTACTCTTAAGTGATAGTTTAGCCTGTTACACAATTCTTTGTTAAAAATTTTCTTCCATAATGTAAACCATCATTCCATTGTCTTCTGGTACCTATTATTGCTAACGAAGAGTTTGCTGCCTATCTAATTGCTATTTCTTTGGAGGTAGTTGGTTTTCCTTTAACTGTTAACTGCAACTTTATGATTTTTCTTTTTGAGTTTAATATTTATAATTCTACTGCAATGAACCTAGTTGTAAATTTGTTTTTATTTATGTTATTTAGGACATAGTGTTCTCCTTCAACCTGAGGTCTTATTTCTTTATTTTCAGAAATAATTTTGTCTGTAATCTCTTTGAATATTGCCTCTCTTCTATTCTCTCTGGAATTTCTATTAGATGTATGGGATGCTGGAGATTTTCATTCTATTTTTGAGGTTTTCATGATTTAATTTCCTCATCTGTGACTTGTAGATCAAATAGTTCTCACATACCAAGGGTTTATGGAGAAGTTAAATGTGTTGTGGTAGGCAGCCTATAAGATGGCCTCCAGTAACCTACCTCTTGGTGTTCATACCCTTGTGTAATCCCCTTCCCTTGAGTGTGGTCTGGACCTAGTGACTTGCTTCTAATAAATAGAATATGATAGGAGGGATGGGATGTCACTTCCTAAATTAGGTTACAAATTGACTGTGATTTCCATTTTGCTTGCTGTCCTTAATTCTCTTGCTTACTTACTCTGAGGGAGGCCTGCTGTTATGTTGTGAGCTGCCCTATGGATGGGCCCAAAATGTGTTAAGGAACTGAGAAAATCCTCTGGCCAATATCTAGCAAGATACTGAGGCTCTCAGTCCAATAGCCCACAAGAGACTGAATCTGCCAATAACCATGAGTGAGCCTGGAAATGTATTCTTTCTCAGTTGAGCCTTTAGATGAGACTGCAGCCCCAGCCAACATCTTAATTGTAGACTCGTGAGAGACTTGAAGCAGAGGCACCCACTTAAGCCACACTGAATTTCTGACTCAAAGAAACTGTGGGATAATAATAGTTGTTGCTTTAAGTATTTAAGTTATGAGGTGATTTTTTTATGCAGCAATAGGTAACTAATACATGAATTGTTGTACATAAATCACTTAGAATAATGACTGAATCTTCCAAAAAGCTAGTTATTAATATTCTTATTAGTAGTAATTCTAATGCTATTACATTCTACTTTGATATGTTTTCTAAATCATAAATTCTGTCTTCAGCTGATTGCTACCTAACCCAATCATTAAGCTTTTGACTGTTTCTAGAATTCCTATCTCATTCCTATTCAAATCCCTGTTATTTTTCCTTAGCAGTCTCCTTATACTTATCTTGTTGTATAATACAGATAAGTAGATATCAATGTATCTATTTTGGAAGGGGTCGCTGTCTTAGTCTGTTTGGGCTGCTATAACTACTATAGACTGTGTGGCTTACAAACAACAAAACTTTATTTCTTATAGTTACAGCGGCTGGGAAGTTCAAGATCGAGATGAGCAGATTCAGTGTCTGGCAAGGGCTCTCTTCTTGATTCAGAGATGGCACTTTCTCATTGGCCTCTTTTATAAGGGCACTAAAACTATTCATAACTATTCATGAGGTCTCCACCCCATGACCTAATTACCTTCCAAAGGCCCCACTTCCTAATGTCATCACCTTAGGGGTTAGGATTTCAACATATGAATTTGGGGGGATCACATCAGACTGTGGCAGTCTTTTTTTTTTTTTTTTTTTGAGGATACAGAAGATTTATTCAAAGTCCAGGTACAGACTGGCCAACCTGCCTCTACAGCGTCCACAGCGAACACAGGGCTAGACAAGGGAGGAGTTTATCAAACGGTTTTAATCGGTTCTCTCCGCGTCACAAGCCATCGGGTAAGGCAACGGAATGTGCCTGGGGTCCCTGTGGCTCCGTGGTCAATACTGAGCCTGGAATTGCTGTTAGCAAAATATACATCTGTGTCAACATAAAAAACCACGCCGCCGTCCCTCAGGTCTCACAACAGGTATAAAAAATTATAAATATTTACTCCCTTGTTACACTCTTTATGGAAAGGGGATCCTAGGAGAGCCCCCGGACAGGACGCGGGGGCGGGAGAAAGCACAGTGAAGACAGGAGCCGCCGGCCTTCCGGGTCCCAGCATCAGAGGCAAGCAAAACACAGAAATGAGACTGTGGTCCAAAATTTGAAGGAAAAAACCCTGAAGAAGTTTGAGAGCAAGTTTTCTAGGTGATTGCAGGTGAAGGTGTGGTGTAAGGCAACCGGAGGTGATGCCAGAGGCGGCGACGCGCCCGCCCCTTCCCTGAAGCTCAGCGGCTCTAAGATCCGACCCGGGCTCCCTGTGCCTCACCCGCCTGCTCTCTGGAAACTGGGTCCTGCCTGTGTCTTAATTACAAGGAATAAAATAAAAGTAACAGCATACAAGGTAATACCACAAGGAAGTTTTGATTACACTCATACCATTGTATCATCTTGCTATAAAAAGTTACTTAAAACTATTTCTTTTGCATATAAATGAAAAAAAGATTAGAATATTTGGTCAACTGGAAATATTGCTAGGCACAGAGGTCTGCAACTGCAAGTATACAATACAGAGATTATGACGACCAGCTCCACAGCTGGAGCAGTGGGGAGCCCGCCCAGGGGCAGCAGGGAAGGCCCGGGGGCCAGGGTGGGGTAATCACATGACTTGATTAGAGCGCTGGGGTTGGGGAGTCGAAGCCATGGCCGGCGAGCCCCAGGTACATGATCCTGCAGGAGCCGACCAGGCCCCCTGCCTTTCTCTGGTGTGACCCCCGCCCCTTGGGTCCCCAGGACACCCCGGGGGTGTGTGTGGCTGCAGGAAGGCAGGGTTTTTAAGGCACAAGGAAGCCGAGTTGTGGTCGGGGCACCCACCTGCAGGCCCCACCAAGGCACGGCCCCGAGGGTCTGGCCCCGGGTGTGGAAGGCTGGGAACTCCCGCTGCCACAGTCACCAAGAGCCTGAGCTATCCCCGTCACCGCAGGGTTAGCAAGGTGAACTAGATTTAATTTTTTAAAAAACAGGTAAACTGATTTATCTTTAAAAAAATAAAATCTCTGGTCTGTTAAGGTCACTTCAGCTGCTTTTTAAAGTGGCTTTTTTCTGGAATGATGGAATTTATCGCCAGCGGCCCGGCCATGGGGGCCTGTGCCCCTAGACGGTGGACTTGGAAAAGGAGACCCGCAGGTGGTGGTTCTCTCCGAGGTCATGGTTGTGCAGGTCAATGAGGGCCTGGACCGCCTCCTCCACAGAGCCCATCTGGATCAGCGCCATCTTGCGGTCCTTCTGGAAAAACTTGAATCCTTTGACGACGCCCCCATTGCTGGAGAACAGAACCTTGAGATCCTCCTCGGAGACAGAGGGTGGGATGTCGGAAGAAGTGCAGGGCGGCTGAGGGCGGGAATATGTTCTGGAAGTTCTTGGAGCCTGGCTTGTTGAAGAGGTGCAGGGGTGAGTTTCCATAGTCCTTGGTCAGGCCCTGGTCCTCCTGGCCCTCGCGGGGCAGCTGCACGTTCTGGTGCTTCGAGAGTGTGATGCAGATGGGCTTCCTGTGCAGTTTGTGCCCATTCAGGTGGCTCATGGCCAGCTGGGCCTGGTTGCCGTCGGCCATCTGCACCAGGGCGTTCTCCTTCTTATTGAACAGGATCTTCACGCGCTGCACGTCGCTGTAGACGCCGAAAAGAATAAAGAGGCTTTGGGGTGTGACTCTCTCTGGGTTGAGGTTGCTGACCAGCAATACAGAATTTCCTGTCCCCGCCAGGTCCGGGATGGCGATCCGGCCTGCCGCTGCAGCTGCCGCCGCCGCCGAGGGGATAGCCGGGGGGCCAGGGCTCCGTGGACGTTGGGAATGGAAAGGCCTGCAGCTTGAGGAATGGCAAAGGTGGGAGGGAAACCAGCTCCTGCATACGGAGAGGCTGAGATTATACCAGGTGCACCCAAGGCCGCGGCCATGGTCAGGTCCAGCGAGGTCTGGCTGTCCCCGGAGGGCAGGTCTGATTTAGGTGTGATTTCTCCCATTTGCTCCATTTGCTGAATTATTCTTGTATAAGTAATTTTATTTTCTGTAAACCTATCTTCACTAGTGGTTTGTTTGTCTTGTGGTTTTTGTTCAAGTCTAAGATTGCTGTAGAGGAGTCTTATATGATGGTTTCACATATGCCTCTGACAGCTTTTTATAGATATTCTAGACCAGGATCATTTTTATCAGTTTCTTAGCTTGAAATTCCTCTAGTACTCATAGCAGATTTAGGTTCTAATTTCTCACAAGTGATTTCTTTCTTTTCATTCCTTTTCACTCATAACCAGATGACCAGCTTACTCTATTGGTGTTCCCAAGCACCAAGATAACCTTTTCTGTCCCCTGACTTCATGAGGGAGCCCAGGTCTTCCTCCTTGACATGTGAGTACTTTATCTCCTATCCTTGTTAGGCATTCACATTCCAGGCTCTAAAGACCTTCAGGTTAGAAATACTTGTGATCTATTAAGCTTTAGTTACTAGTCAGGGTACTGGCACCTAAAGATTTTCTTGCTTTCTTTGAGATATCTTCTGTGGATCCCATATTTTCTAACTCATCATTTCCATGTGTTTGAGAGGTGGAGGAGGCTATCTATATCTGTGTGGCGTATTACATTGACCTACAACTGTGTCTTATTGCAGAAAAATGTTTCCATCTTTGAGGGAAACTTGAATGTTAAATAGATTACATATTTTTCACTATGGAAAAGATTGAAACTGAAATACCTGTGACAGGTTTCAGGTGAGGTGTATCCAGTCAATCTCCAAACCTCTTGTTGGCTTCCTGAGAGTGGAAATGAAATAACTATTGATAAGTCTGTTGGCATTAAATTAATGCAGTCAACAGAGATGAGAATGCATGGCCTTGTCTGTGAGATGTACAACTTTGATTGTTTCTATGCATGATCACAACAGTGAATTCAAACACCTTCATACTAAGAGAAGATTAAGTAAAGGTATTATTTCTCTTTTACCAGTGGCAAAGCATCAAAGGAAGAAGTTATCATCCTGAGCAAAATGTGTTAAGGAACTGACACATGTGGTTTGATAGGTTCAGGGAGGCAAACTTAGGCATTGTATAGTCTGCTTGGGCCACCATAACAGAAATTTATTATTTTCACTGCTTTGGAGGATAGAAGTCCAAGATTAAGGTTCTGGACACTTCAATTGCTTGTGAGGGCTCTCTTCTTAGCTTGTAGATGTCTGTCTTCTTCTTGTATCTTCACACAGAATTTCCTCATTGCATTCATGAGCAAAGATGGAGAGAGAGAGACAGAGAGCGCTCTGATGTCTCTTCTTACAAGGACACTAGTCCCATTGAATCAGAATCCCACTATTATGACCTCATTTAACCTCAATTACTTCCTTACTCCAAGTACAACCACACTGGAGGTTAAGGCTTTAATATATAGTTCTTTTTTTTGAGATAGAGTCTCGCTTTGTCACCCAGGCTGGATAAGATAAAAATAAAATAAAATAAAATGAACCAAGAGTGTCTACTTGTAATAGCTTGGCATTTTGACAGTGGCCTCGTAATGCTTGTCCCACTTCAGGCCCATGTATTAATAGACTCTAGCTGGATAGGAAAGTTTTCAACATGGAGAAAAGGGGCACTAATGAAAGAGTGGTAGATTGCACTGAAGACATATTTTAAGTACTTCTCAATTCTGTGCAGGATGAGCTTCTTCCCCAGGTCTATGGTCTCTTGTCCCCGCATGGGTGCTATTCTTGTGCTCTTGTTTAGGAATGGTCATGATCAGGATAGGAGCATTCATACACATTCTGTGCTTAGATAGAGTTTCTGTGAGAAGGGGAACTGTGTTCTGGGGTGTCCATTAAGGGCACGGAGAAACAACAAACCCCAGGAGGAGTCGTCTCCTGAGAACAAGTATCCACAAAATACACAACTGTGCTGGGTGGAGAATAATAACTCTGGAGCCACTAATTCTACTACAGGCAGAAAGCGCTTTCTGGTTTAGATGGGCTTGTGTTGACCAGGGAGTGAGGAAGAGAGAAGCTAAAGGCCAGGGAGGATGTGCTTCCTTCCTCCTTCTAATTGTTTAGGCAGTTACTACACACACACACACCATGGTCTAGAGTAGGTGTTTGCCAAGAGTGAACTGTCCACATATGCGCATGGGGAAAAGCAATGTAGATATAGTAGCCTTTCTACATTTATTTATGTATTATATTGTACAGAACATGCATACCATATGCTATGCTAGATGTTTGTAGCAAATAAGATTTTGAGATAGGCAGCTTATATTTGAATGCTTTGAGTATTACTAGCAGTATATCCTTTGGTGAATTAATATCTTGGCTAAGTGCTGCTTTTCTCATCTCATATATACCTTTCAGCATTATTGTAAGAACTGGCAACAAGGTAAGCGGCTTAACACAGTTACTAGTTTTAGAGTACTTGCTCAATAAATGGTAATAGCAGTAAGAATTGTTGTTTTGGTTGTTCTCTCATTGGGAAGACATACTAACCATTTAGATAAAGATATAAAATTCTGTATTTGATCAAGACCCTGCTGGCTGGGAAGTTGTTTCTACTGGTTCAGAGTAGGGAACAGTTGAAATGTGATCACTTATTTTAAAAGTTTCCACACGATTTCCAACAGGAGGGATCATCATTCATTTATTTTTTTGGCAAATATTTAATAGTTTTCTTTGTGCTAGACACTGCACTAAGTATGGGCATAAAATGGTGAGCAAGGTAGATATGTTTCTGCCTTCATGGAGTTTATATTACAGGAGACTTCCCTCACCCCACATCTTGTATCCTTTTTAGGGCTATATAGGAAACATTCTTTGGATTATATTAGAACAACAATATCCTTTGAGATGTCCATTTATAGACCTTATACTCCAAACAGGTCTCTCTATCTGAGTGTTTTTGGAAGTAAATGCTTGTTGCATTTGGGAATTCTAGTTAATCCCAAACAGACCACAGGCCATGAACACACCATGGCAAATTCAGGCAAGGAAATCTCCTACAACTTCAGGAACCTGGGCATTTCCGACATGTTCTGGAAGGATTTGAAAACCACTTAATATAGATATCCTGTAAAATTCCACTCTACTGGGTTCTTTGTTTACTCAGTTTTTATAGAAGCATGTTCTTCTATCTATAAAGCAAGAGTCACAGCCAAGAAAAAGGAGCAACTCCCGAGCTACTCACCACGTCTGTCCTCTACTCCTTTCCTAAATACCTTTTGGCTTTTTTTTTTTTAAATTTTTTAGCATTTTACTATGAAAAAGCTGAAGCTATAGCATAGGTGAAAGAATTGTAAACATCTGTAAACCCTCCCCCTCAAGTCTACTAACATTGAACTATATTTGCTTTATCATTAATCTATCCATCTATTTATCCCTCTATTAATTCATCTTTTCTTTATTGTATTGCAAAGTAAATTGCAGACATCAGTATGCTTTCCTTTAAATATTTCAGCATGCGTAACATTAAGTAGAGTTTTGTATTTACTGTAATTTCTTCTTTTAATGTAAAATTTAGTAACAAGAAAATGCATAAATCTTAAGTGTATATTTGCTGATTTTGACAACTCATTCAGCCTTATAACTCAATCCACTTTAAGAATGTAAGATAGTACCAGCAAGACCAGCAAGTTATTTTATGCCCTTCACAATCAGTCACTGCCAACTCCCTCCCTCACCAAAGCAACCACAGTTCTGATTTTTTTCTACCTTATATTAGCTTTCCCAGATTTTGAGCTGTGTATAAATGAAACCATATAGCATATACTGTTTGTATGTGAGGCTTTAAAAAACTCAGCGTAATGTTTTTAAGATTCATCTGTACTGTATATGTCAATAATTTATTTGTTTTTATTACTGAGTAGTATTCCACCTTACAAATATGCCACAGTTTGTTTCTCCGTTTTCTTCTTGGTTGATAATGTTAGTCAAATATCCTGTATCTTTACTTATATTGACTTGTTCTATCAAGTACTAAGGAATAACTGTTAAAATTTCCACTTATAATTGTGATTTTATTTCTTCCTTTAATTTTACCAATTTTTGCTGTATAATTGTAAAACTATTACTAGACACATAGGCATTTAAAATTTCTCTTGTCTTCTTGATGGAGTGACCATTTTATTGTTATGAAGTATCTTTCTTTACATCTAATAATACTCCTTATCTTGAAGTGTACTTTGCCTCATATTAATATATTCATACTATCTTTATGATTAATGTTTATACATTTTTCTTTTTCATTAACTTATGAATATTATTTTATTCAAAGAGTTTCTCTTGTAAAGAGTATATAGTTGGGCCTAATTTAAATCCATCTGATAGTCTCTGCCTTTATTTGAAGGGTTTAGTTAATTTATGTTTAATATAATTATTGATATGGTTAGTGTTCTGGTTATCTATTTCTGCATAAAAAATTATTCCAAAGGCTAATGGTGTATCAGGAATAGATCAGGAATTCAGACAGGGCACAGTGGCAATGGCTGCTCTTTGCTCCATGGTTGCTTCCAAGTTTTGGCATTCTGAAAAAAATTAGGTAAATATCTGTGTGCAGACTTTTGTGTGGATATAAAATTTCAATGCATTTGGATAAATACAAAGAAATGCAATTGCTGGATCATATGGTTAGAGTATGTTTACCTATGTAAGAAAGTGCCAAGCTGTCTTCCAAAGTGTCTGTACCATTTTACATTTCCACCAGCAATAAATGAGAGTTCCTGTTGCTCTACATTCTCATTAGTATTTGGTGGTGTTAGTAGATTTTGGCCAGTCTCAAAGGTATGTAATAATATCTCATTGGTGTCCCTAGTGATATATGATATTGAACATCTTTTTCTTTGCCTTCTTGCCATCTGTATATCTTCTTTGGTGAGGTGTTTGTTCGGGCCTTTTGCCCATTTTAAAATAGGTTTCTTTTTCTTTTTGTTAAGTCTTAAGAGTTCTTTGTGTATTTTGGATAACAATCCTTTATCCGATGTGTCTTTTGCAAAGATTTTCTTCCATTCTATGGATTGTCTGTTCACTTTCTTAACAGTATCTTTTGTAGAACAAAAGCTTTACATTTTATAGAAGTCCAACTTATCAATTATTTCTTTCATAGATAATGTCTTTGGTGTTGAATTTAAAAAGTCATCACTGTACCCAAGGACATACAGATTTTCTCTTGTGTAATCTTCTAGGAGTTTTATAGTTTTGCATTTTATATTTAAGTCTGTGATTCATTTTGAATTTTTTTATGATAAAGGTTATCTTTGCTCCATTTGCCTTTGCTCTTTTGTCAAAGATCAGTTGACTATATTTATGTGGATCTCTTTATGAGCTTTCTATTCTGTTCCATTGTTCTACTTGTCTGTTCTTTCACCAATAGCACACCGCCTTGACTATTGTAGCTTTATAGTAAATCTTGATGTCAGGTAATGTCAGTCCTCCAACATAGTTTTCTCCTGTAATATTGAGTTGGTTTTTCTGGGTCTTCTGCTCCTCCACATACACTTTACAATCAGTTTGTCAATATCTACAAAATAACTTGCTGGGATTTTGATTGTGACTATATTTGATTTACAGATCAAGTTGGAAATAACTGACATCGTGGTAATATAGAGTATTCCTATTCATTTGCATGGAATAGCTCTTCATTTATTTAGTTTTTTGATATATTTCATCAGAGTTTTCCTCATATAAATATTGAACACATTTTATAATATTTATACCTAAGTATATTTTTTAATGATAATGTAAATGGTGATATGTTCTTAATTTCAAATTCCACATGTTTATTGCTGATATATATTGAATTTTTGTATATTAGCTTTGTATCCTACAACTTCTTCTAATTGCCTACTAATTCTAAGATTTTGCTGATTCTTCTGGATTTTCTATATATACAATCATGTCATTTGTGAATAAAGACAATTTTATTTCTTCCTTCCCATGCTATATAAGTTTTATTTTCTTTTCTTGTTTTATTGCATTAGCTAGGAGTTCTAGCACAGTGTTGAAAAGCAGAGATGGAGGGGAGAGGACATCCTTGGCTTGTTCCTGATCTTAGCAGGAAAGCTACAAGTTTCTTACCATTAAGTATAATGTTAGCTGTAGGTTTTTTTAGATGTTCTTTATCAAGGAGGAAAGAAAATTTTCCTCTGTTATTGGTTTGCTGAGAATGCTTTATCATGAATGGGAATTGGATTTTTCAAATGCTTTTTTTCTGTATCTATTTATACGATCAATCATGCGACTTTTCTTCTTTGGCTGGTTGATGTGATGGATTACATTAATTAATTTTCAAATGTTGAGCCAGCCTTGCATTCCTGGGACAAATCCCACTTGATCATGATGTATACTTCTTTTTATACCTGATTGGATTTGACTTGCTAATATTTTGTTGAGGATTTTTGCATTTATGTTCATGAGCAATATTGGTCTGCAGGGTTTTTTTTTCTTGTAATGTCTTTGTCTGGTTTTGGTATTACGGTAATGATAAAACCTCAGCAAGTTAGTCTCTGGTAAAATAATTTCTCCTGAGGGCAAGCCTTGTTACAAAGAATAGAATGTTCTGACATATTACAAAATAACTCCTTTTCCCCTCCCTGCTGCCAGAGCATAGGGGATTTTTTTCCCCAATATTCATTGTTTTTCCCCAATATTCAGTATTCCCTTGTATGAGTTTGACTTCCAGGAGATCTACTCAGGAGAAGTAGATCCCCTCTCTATTCAGGTAGATCTGTTGGAGATCAAACTCATAAAAGTGTGGGAGCCTTCCTGTGACTGGTTTCCCCCAGAATTTTTAACTCTCAGAGTTTTTTTGCACTGAGTTTCCAGCAACTGATCAATAACAGTTTAGGTTTTTCTACTTCAGTACTTGTACCCAAGGTAGTTTCTGCTCATGAATTTTTGCTTTAGTAAAGTGTGGTTCTCTGTATTTGCCTGTCTCTTCAATTTTGAGGGCATTGTGTTGCCTTGTGACCTCATTTCTCTGATGGATCTAAGAAAGGTTGTTTACTTAACAGTTTGTCCAGCTTTTTACCTGTTAGGACAGAATGGTGACTTCAAAGTTCCTCACATAATTCACAGGAAACTGGAAGTTCATTAGTCATTTTTCTCTCTTTTTTTTTTTCTTTCTGCATGCCCAAGTTTCTATCTGGTATTATTTATCTTTAGTCTAAACATTTTTCTTAAACATTTGTGGCAGTGTAGGTCGGTTCATAGTAAATTCTCTCAGCCTTTCATTTGAAAATGTTTCTATTTTACCTCGATTTTTGAAGAATTTTTCTTAGGTGGATATAGAATTTTATGGCAACAGTTTTATTTCCTTTAAATACTATTCCATTGTCTTCTGATATGTTTTCTGTCTTGCATAGATTCCAATAAGAAATTAGCCATCACTGGACTGGGAGTAGTGGCTCATGCCTATAATCTCAGCACGTCGGGAGGCCGAGGCGGGTGGGTAATTTGAAGTCAGGAGCTTGAGACCAGCCTGACCAACATGGTGAAACCCCATCTCTACTAAAAATACAAAAAATTAGTGGGGTGTGGTGGTGCAGGACTGTAATCTCAGCTACTGTGGAGGTTTAGCAAGAGAATCTCTTGAACCTGTGATTGCACCATTGCACTCCAGCCTGGGTGACAGAGTGGGACTCCACCTCATAAAAAAGAAGGAAAGAAAGAAAGAAAGAAAGA
>NW_012119221.1:566038-570021 GCF_000951035.1 Colobus angolensis palliatus | reverse complement strand
AGAAGGAAAGAAAGAAAGAAAGAAAGAAAGAAAGAAAGAAAGAAAGAAAGAAAGAAAGAAAGAAAGAAAGAAAGAAATTAGCCATCATTCATATCATTGTTCTTGCTATATATGTTTTTATTTTTTTGGCTGTTTTTAAGATGTTCTCTTTCTGTTTATGTTTGATCAATTTGGCTGTCATTTGTCTAGGAGTGGCTTTCTCTGTATTTATCTTGCATGAGACTTGTTGAACTTCTTAGAGCCATGTGTTCATGTTTTCATCCAATTTGTAAAGTTCCAGTCATTATTTCTTGAAGCATTGTTTTTGCCTGATTCTCTCTCTCTCTTTCCCTTCTAAGACTGTAATTACACGTATGTTACAAACTTGATATTAAAAGAAAGAAGAAAACTATATTGTAGTAAAGTTGGTTTCTTTCAGCTGGATCCAATCTGCTTTGCAAAATTCCTGCAAGCAAAAACAGCATCTTGCTCACACTAATCTATAGGACACCTCAAAGTATACTCCTTGTGAACGAAAACTGCTTTCTGGAGGTGTCCTCTATACTGGTGGAGGGTAGAGCCTGGGAAACATGGAAAAAGCAAAGAAGTTGACAACGTCAAGGACATAACAGTGCCTCAGATATTTTCTCAGGTCAGTAGCAGTCACTTTCCATATTCAGCCTAAAAGAGAGGCTATGTGAGGAAGGTGAATTTGGAATATAAATGCAAAGAAGTTATATATATATATACATACACACACATAAGTTATATATATATACACACACACACATAAGTTATATATATATATATATATATATATATACACACATACATTTTTTTCAGTGGGTCACATGAAAATTCAAGAATGACATTGTTCTTCTGAAAGTGATTTCAGGGTTCCATGCATCTTATTGGCATTTGGATACACAGTTAAGCAGTAGTGTGCTGGTAAGAGGGTCCTTTGGGGGAAAATCTGTGGCACTTGCTGAGTTTCATGATGCAAATAGTGCCACCATGGCCAATTACAAGCTCCACCATGACATCACTGAGCATGGGTGGAAACAGCCATGAAGAGTCAGTTCTCTTGAGCCAGTGCAAGCTGACTCCAGCACGCCGAGCTGCAGGATTGTGTTTAGGGCTAATAGCTATTGGCAAATTCAACACTTGTTGAAAATAGACATCATCGAGTTCTAGAATCCACTGCCTGTTGCTCTATGGCCTTCATTTTGATCATTGTTTCTCCAGCTTTTTGAAGCAGCTCAGTACATCTCACCACTGTGGACCCCAGACCCTTTGACTTAATGAAGACTGATGTCTTCATTAGATTTTGAAAAGGAATGCTTGAACATTTTATTACCTGGTTGCTGGTGTCTAGTACTCTCTGTTCCATTGCCCATCTCCCCCACCTCCTGTGACACATTCCTGAAAGTGCTCCAGGAAAAAAATGTTACAGACTTGGCAGATCAGCCTTTTTCTGATTGTGCAATGTCCTTCCTGAGAAACCCCATTCTCCAAAGGCAGTCATTCTGAAACAAGAGCTAGAAATGGGGGTCCAGGCCACCCCCTGGGATGGCAGAATAAGAGGCCAAGTGGTAGTGGACTGGGACAGACCAAATCTATAGGAAATGGCATCCATGTGTGTCTCACCAGTTTTATGGATGTAGAATAAATGTCAAAGAGTTCATTGGAAGGAAGAAAGGGACAAAATACTTCACTTTCATTTACATTATATTTTGCCCCTTACAAAGCGACTTCATAAACATTATCTCATTTGCTCATCACAAGAGACTGATGAGACACACTAATATTGTGAATATAATAAATCAATAATGTAACATATTATTGTGTATTAAGAATTATAATATAAGTATTTAGTATATTATATAAAACAATATATTAATATGTGATTATACATGTGACTACATATATGTAAATATATGTGATATATAGTATAGGTAAGATAACACAATAAATGTTAATATAATAAATATTAATATTTATTTTCTGTCTACAGATGAAGACACTGAGACTTGGGGAAAATAAGTGATTTGGTTAGGGTAACACATGTGTTAATGACAGGGGAGGAACTTGAAGTCTATCTGATTCTAGTCTAAAGCTCTCTCCATATCAGACTGATGCATGTGTGGGTGTATGTGGTGATTCAAGAGGGTTTCTATCAGTCCTGATTATTTAATCACACTAGGTGGATTACAAATTACCAAAACTTTCAAACAAGGTGGAAATTATGCTACTCTTAAGAAGCTTCAGGGGGGCATGCCCAAATTGGCCGAATAGGAAGAGCGCCAGCCTCTAGCTCCCAGCATGAGTGACACAGAAGATGGGTGCTTTCTGTATTTTCAACTGAGGTACTGGGTTCATCTCACTGGGGCATGTCGGACAGTTGATGCTGGTCCACAGGTGCAGCCCGATCAGCGAGAGCTGAAGCAGGGCATGGCATCGCCTCACCTGGGAAGCACAAAGGGGAAGGGAATTCCTTTTCCTAGCCAAAGGAAATTGAGACACACAACACCTGGAAAATAAGGTAACTCCCACCCTAATACTGTGCTTTACCAAGGGTCTTAGCAAACAGCACATATCCCACACCTGGCCCAGAGGGCCCCACGCCCACGGAGCCTCCCTCATTGCTAGCACAGCAGTCTGAGATCTAACTGCAAGGCGGCAGCGAGGCTTGGGGAGGGGCACCCACCATTGCTGAGGCTTAAGTAGGTAAAGAAAGCTGCCTGGAAGCTTGAATTGGGTGGATCCCACCACAGCTCAAGGAGGCTGGCCTGCCTCTGTAGACTGCTCCTCTGGGGACAGGGCATAGCTAAACAAAAAGCAGCAGAAACCTCAGCAGAGGTAAATGCCCCTGTCTGACAGCTTTGAAGAGAGCAGTGGATCTCCCAGCACAGAGGTTGAGATCTGAGAACAGACAGACTGCCTGTTCAGTGGGTCCCTGACCCCTGAGTAGCCTAACTGGGAGATATCCCCCACTAGGTGTAGACCAACACCTCACACCTCACATGGCAGGGTATACCCCTGAGATGAAGCTTCCAGAGCAAGAATCAGAAAACAACACTCGCTGTGCAGCAATATTCTATCTCCTGCAGCCTCCGCTGCTGATACCCAGGCAAACAGGGTCTGGAGTGGAGCTCAAGCAAACTCCAACAGACCTACAGCTAAGGGTCCTGATTGTTAGAAGGAAAACTAACAAACAGAAAGGACACCCACACCAAAACTGCACCAGTATGTCACCATCATCAAAGATCAAAAGTAGATAAAACCACAAAGATGGGGAAAAAGCAGTGCAGAAAAGCTGGAAATTCAAAAAATCAGGGCACATCTCCCCCTCCAAAGGAATGTAGCTCAAGGCCAGCAACGGAACAAAGCTGGACAGAGAATGACTTTGACGAGTTGAGAGAAGAAGGCATCAGTCGATCAAACTTCTTAGAGCCAAAGGAGGAATTACGTACCCAGCTCAAAGAAACTAAAAACCTTGAAAAAAGAATGGATGAATGGATAACTAGAATAATCAATGCAGAGAAGACCTTAAAAGAACTGATAGAGATGAAAACCATAACATGAGAACTATGTGACAAATGCACAAGCTTCAGTAATCGACTCGATCAACTGGAAGAAAGAGTATCAGCGATTGAAGATCAAATGAATGAAATGAAGTGAGAAGAGAAGTGTAGAGAAAAAAGAGTGAAAAGAAATGAACAAAGCCTCCAAGAAATATGGGATTATGTGAAAAGACCAAATCTACGTCTGATTGGTGTGCCTGAAAGTGACGGGGAAAATGGAACCAAGTTGGAAAACACTCTGCAGGATATCATCCAGGAGAACTTCCTCAACCTAGTAAGGCAGGTCAACATTCAAATTCAGGAAATACAGAGAACGCCACAAAGGTACTCCTCGAGAAGAGCAACTCCAAGACACGTAATTGTCAGATTCACCAAAGTTGAAATGAAGGAAAAAATGTTAAGGGCAGCCAGAGAGAAAGG
>NW_012119221.1:563053-565298 GCF_000951035.1 Colobus angolensis palliatus | reverse complement strand
TAATAATGGGAGACTTTAACACCCCACTGTCAACATTAGACAGATCAATGAGACAGAAAGTTAACAAGGATATCCAGGAATTGAACTCAACTCTGCACCAAGCAGACCTAATAGACATCTACAGAACTCTCCACCCCAAATCAACAGAATACATATTCTTGTCAGCACCACTTCACACTTATTCCAAGATTGACCACATAGTTGGAAGTAAAGCACTCCTCAGGAAATGTAAAAGAACAGAAATTTTAAAATTACTATTTAGCTTTCTTTCATACTGTTCAGTTCTCTGCTCAAATTATCCACCTTGCCATGTAATCTCTTGAACATTAGTCTGTATCTATTTGTTTTTTCTTGAGTTTTGAGCACTGGTTTTGTTTGCTGGTATGTCCGGTACATTTTTATCACATACCATAAATTGAGGATAAAAAGCTATGGAAATTACTTGAGGCACTGCATAATGCTGTAGTCCTTCCGAGATGATTTACTTTTGCTTCTGGCAAGTATTGAGTAAACAGATCACCTTAATCCAATCAACGGTGGAGCTGGCATGAAAAATAGACTTTTTTTTGGTAAGGGCTATCTACATGTGTTTCATCTTTGCTCCTAAAATGCAGTATTTTGCAGATCCCAAATGAAAGCCCAAGACGTTTTCCAGAATCCCTCCTTCTTGGTAGACCCTAAATTCCAATATGTTCCTTCAGCTATAGAATATTAGTAAAAAGTAAACTTAGATTTTAAACCTCTCAGACACCACTTTCTATTCAACTTTTTCATATTTTATTCTCCATTTGTCAATCACCCAATGCCTCTAGAGAGAAAATGGCAACAACAATTCGGTTCATTTTTGTGCTTCTCATTTCTCCAGGATTTCAGCCCCGCAACCACTCTCTGTTTTGATAACTCACAGATACCTTCAAAGACATATTTTTTAAGTTTATCCATCATTTCTTGTTGTTGTCAGTTGAAGAATCAACACATGACTCAGCATAACCAAAAGTGTCTTGATTGATGATTTTTGAAGAATTGTCCTAGCTTGAATTATAATCTCTCATAACCCTCACTTGTGAAATCAGCCTACTGATTGCTAGATCTTCACTTCATTGTGTGTTACTTGAATAGCTGTCCCTGATGCTGTAAGGTGCTTAGGATATTCAGACTTCTTTTAAGTTAATAGAGAACAAAAGACGTTACCTATACACTGTTGTTACAGCACATTAACCCACCTAAATTCACTTTCAAGTAAATAATTTTATCTTGATTTTGAAATTTTGTTTTGCTTTGTGTCTGATAACTCTATTTTGTTCCAGAAACAGAGATACTTACATGTTAGCAATGTGTGGAATATAAAACAGCCTGATACATGCAAAATAATACTTGGATTGCTTTCTTTATTTAAGAGTTCCTCTCCTTTGCAAGGCATATGTGCTTCGGGTTGTAAGAGATACAAAGATTATCGAAACATAGACTTCCTGATCTTCTTCTTCCAGATGTCTAATAGACATCATAGACATCTACGGAACTCTCCACCCCAAACCAACAGAATATACATTCTTCTCAGCACCACATTGCACTTATTCCAAAATTGACCACATAGTTGAAAGTAAAGCACACCTCAGCAAATGTAAAAGAACAGAAATTATAACAAACTGTCTCTCAGACCACAGTGCAATCAAACTAGAACTCAGGATGAAGAAACTCTCCACCCCAAATCAACAGAATATACATTCTTCTCAGCACCACATCACACTTATTTCAAAATTGACCACATAGTTGAAAGTAAAGCACACCTCACCAAATGTAAAAGAACGGAAATTATAACAAACTGTCTCTCAGACCACAGTGCAATCAAACTAGAACTCAGGACTAAAAAACCCAATCAAAACTGCTCAACTACATGGAAACTGAACAACCTGCTCCTGAATGACTACTGGGTACATAACGAAATGAAGGCAGAAATAAAGATGTTTTTTGAAACCAACGAGAACAAAGATACAACATACCAGAATCTCTGGGACACATTTAAAGCAGTGTGTGGACAGAAATTTTTAGCACTAAATGCCCACAAGAGAAAGCAGAAAAGATGTGAAATTGACACCCTAATATCACAATTAAAAGAACTAGAGAAGCAAGAGCAAACACATTCAAAACCTAGCAGAACGCAAGAAATAACTAAGATCAGAGCAGAATTGAAGGAGATAGAGACACAAAAAAAACCCTTCAAAAAATCAATGAACCCAGGAGCTGG
>NW_012119221.1:513044-560413 GCF_000951035.1 Colobus angolensis palliatus | reverse complement strand
AACCTGCACGTTGTGCACATGTACCCTAGAACTTAAAGTACTAAAAAAAAAAAAAAAAATGGCTTCAGTGGGATCCTGGGTTTCAGAAGTTCTCAAAGATATAGATCAGTAATGCCTCACTTATCCAGCCTGGCAGAGAAGGAGATATACTGCAACAATAACATGTTTAGGTGATTGTTCGTATACCTAAAACTTCCAAAGTTTTTATTTTATTTTTTTATTTTTTGTGGAGACAGAGTCTCACTATGTTGTTCAAGCTGGTCTTGAACTCCTGTTCTCAAGCAAACCTCCAGCCTTCGCCTCCCACAGTGCTGGAATTACAAACATGAGTCACTGAGCCTGGCTAAAGCTTCTGACTTTTAAATAACATCATTTAAAATTGTGTTGCACATCACCTTGTATTCTTAAGCATAGAATGCCAAAGCTAGCTTATTTAACATTTTCTTCTTAGTGCATCATTGTAAATCTCAATTTTTTTAGTCTTTTCTTAATTCACAACCCTCTGGAGCTCTACACTACAAGGTTCCAGTCTGCTGTGCTTTTTGGAGTTCCTGTTTCTTAGTTGCTTCTGTTGGTGAATTTACCTTTAAGAATTTCTGCTCCCTCTTCTATCTTGTTCGAATTTGTTAAAAAGTGGGGAACCAGCTCAGATAACCAACTCAGGTCGGTTAGACTTGTTGATCAAGCAGGAGCAGACAGGTTTTAAATAAAGGCTGGATGACCCTTCTGGAGTAAACACTTTCTATCATCTTCCTTAGTTTTGGGGGTTGATAGGGGCTGTTGCAGTGCTGCTCATATCTGTTTCCCAGATGAGCTCTCTTGTCACTCAACTCTGTGGGTGTTGGTGATCAATGGCTTGCAGCTGCACCTTTCACTGAAGCCTTGCCCTTAGCCTACAGGAGCTGATCCACCCAGAAATACCTGAGAGGTTGTTCCCTAACCTCTGGATATGGCTTGCAGTCAATCACTAATACAGGGGTATAAAGCCCCAGCCCCCTTGCCTCAAGTTGGGACAATTCTGTGAAGCCATCCTTGTTCCAGTGCTATATATGGGACCAGACAGAGACTGAACTGCAGCTCAACACATATCCTCACTTTGCTTCTTCCCTGCCCTCTCTTGCTTCCCTCACTGCCTTACAAGCACTTGCATGTGCTTGCAGAAGACCCCCAACTCTGCCATTGCAGCGTCTGATGTTAGGGATCTTAACCTAAGACAGGAGACTTCCTGTCCCTGCCCTGTGTTTTATATTTTCACCTATATTCTGGAGAGGTAAGATAACAAAAAATCCCTAGTCTCCTCCCTCTCCTCCAACTCAGCATTGAGAGACAAGAGAAGCCTAGTCATGAAAGAATGTAGAATGGGAAAAAAATCATTTTGCAAAAGATACCTTAGAATTTCATTCATTTGTCAAATTTTGCTTTAAAGTCTATGATATGAGTCACTGTACTAGTTCTCAGGAAACAAAAAGAACAGACACAATCTCCCCTCCCCTCACCCTTTTGAGAACCTCACAGTCTGATGAGGAAACCAGTAAGAAAATAGGACAATTCCCATACCTCTTGATAAATGCTATTATTGAAGTTAGAACTTACTCATTTAAGAAGTATTTCTAAGCATCCACCATGTGCTAAACATTTGAGGTATAAACTGCAGAATCCAAAGGCTGGAGAAGACATGAAAACTTTTACTTTGGAAATGATACCAGAGGAGGTTCTAGTAGAGGAGGAGGAGTTTATCAGTGAAGAATGTTACAGATAGTGTTCAGATTGAAGGACAATGTTTTGAAAAGATATAGTGTTCGGCGGGGGGACTGGAACTGAGGAGGAGTTTATCACTGCAGGAGATGAGGAGAGGAAGGCAGGGATGGATATGAAGAGCTTTCTCTGCCAGGCTAGAAAATTGGGGTTTTATCCTGTAGGTAACTTGGAGCCAAGATAGCCTTATGAAACTAAAAATGTGGGCAAGATCATTTCAGTGGGACCATGACTGTCACCCGTAGAACAAATTGGGAATGAAGCAGGGTGGATGCCCATAGCCCCATCAGTGCACAGCTTGACAAGCAGATGTCTACATCAGGCCTTTGTGTGCAGTGCACAAACAATGCAACAGTATGTAACAGCCCTAATGACCTGTGATATCATGGCTTACTTATGACATTTGTTTTCTTCTATCAGGAAAATGAAGAATTCCTTAAGTTCTCAATTGAAAATTTGATTTGTAAGGGAACTGGAAGTTTTCCTGCTGAGTGCTCCATCTGTAAGAGGTGAGCAACTACCCATAGATCAAGAAATAACCAAGGGAATCTCTGCTCTTGACCCCATATGCTATCACCATTGCCTGAGAGGCCTCCATGGCAGTCCTGTTTCCTCTGACTCACCAGGCTGTCAATCCAGCCTGGGAGATGAGATTTTAACTTTGGGTGGAAGGGTGGAAAGGGAGTGGGGAGGGGAGAGCTGAGAAGAGACAATGTGAGGTCACTGTGGTACCATGGGGAAACGGAAGTAGTGGGGATGGGGAAGAGTGTGGAAAGAAGGCAAGAGGCAAGAAATCAGAGCTGGAAGGAGGTCATCAGTATACACATTCTTTCCTTCACAATACTGCAGTGGGCAGGCTCTTTCTGCTCAAATTCCATGTTATGTTCACTGCAACAGTTCCTATGAGCCCTAATGACCTGTGGCATCATGGCTTATAGCATCTCATCTAGCCTAGGAGATGGGGTTTTAAATAATAGTACCAAGTATTTTGGTTATTTTATTATTGTAGGGAAAATAGATTTTCCCATGCACAGACTAAGTAATTCCTGCCTTTGTTCATGTTTTCCCTAATAATAATATAAACAACAGTAATATTCAACATTGTTTGAACAGTTACTCCATGCTTTGCATTGTGCTAAGAGCTTTGCCTGTATTTATCTCACTCAATTATCCCCCGAGCCTATGATGGAGTTATTGTTGTTAGTTATTTATTATGAAAGAGGAAAGTGAAGCTTGGAGAGGTAACACAGCTTGCTCAGAATCACACAGTTGGTGAGTGGCACACTCAGGCCAATCTGTCTTGTTTCACAATCAACACTTAAACTACCGTGCTCCATGCCTTCTGCAGCTGCTGGCTCCTTCCTCCACCATTTCAAATGCTTTTCATCCACTTCAGGTTTCCTTCATTCACTTAACTAATATACTGAGAACGTTCTACGTGTATTGGTGCTTTTGTATGGACTTTTCCTACACTGATTTCTACACTCTTTAAACACTTTCAAGCCTTTGAGGTAGACAGTAAATTTTGTTACAGGTTTGTATAGTTCTCTAAATGTTTTCAGTGGCTTTATTTTGTTTTCTTTCCCAAAAGATTTTTCAGTCATTGCCGGGTGAGGGTCAAGTCTTCAAGGTCCTGATCTCCTCACCAGCACCCAATACTGTGTTGGGCTGAAAGCAGGAAGCCCCTGGCTCTTAGCCCCTGACATCAGTGAGGTGAGCCCTATCCAGTGGCTGCATTTTAAGGAAGAAGAAATGCATGTGTGGATCTGATAAGGTCTGTGTGATATCTGGAGAAGAAGATGCCCTATTAGTGAGGATCAGCTATGTTTACCATTTAAATCCACAGAAGCAAGCCAAGATAACAGTCAGAGTCTGTGGACAGAAGTTCATGAAGATCATTGCTTGACAGGGCAGGGTAAAGGTCTCTTTCTTTCAAAATATGTCAAGGGGCAGGAAACGTGTGCACCAGGTGTTTCGTCTTCATGGCTGCCTGGGAAAGATAATTCTGTCTACTCGATAAGAACATTTTGCTCCACACATCAGGTTGTTTTTCCAACAGCTATTTTCTGCTTACAAAAATGAGCATTGCTGGCTCCTGACTTCTTTTTGGAAATCCCTTGGGCCACACACAATAACAAAAGGTATCTTATATTTATACAAAGCTGTCCTCAGAAAAGCTCAAGGACCTGAACAAAGCTTGTTTTCATGTATAAGGGTTCTTATATAATCCCCGAGGGGAAAAGAGCGGAGGGTGACAATTGAGTTAGGAATGTTTTCGCTCCCAGCTAACAAAACAGAAAATGAGGCCTCAAGGTGTGACACACTGATGGTCATGACCTGGACAGGAAGTCCATCTTCCCTATTTCCTGTCCAGAGCGCTGCACCCCGGGAACACTGCCTTGTCAGAAACCCTGGAGGATTTGAAAACCTAGAGGAGATGACTGGATGGGGAGAGACTGGGAGAGAAAACCCAGCCACGTGGAAAGGTACACTGCAGTCTCACTGCCTTCAGTGACTGGTCCTGACTGGTCAAGATTTTGCAACTGTGAAGTGAGAGCTCCTTTTGTCCTCTGTGGAACTGATCCTGGGGAGAATTTTTAAAAAATCTACCCGAGATAGTACTTCGATAGGGAGAATTGAATCACCCTCTTTAGGAGTTACAGCTAAATCATAGGAGAGTTGAAAAGCCTGAATGACTTGGAAAAGAAGAGCCACCTGAGCAAAGGGCATGCTGTAAATATTTATCCCTCACTTAGATACAACAGTGAGTAAGGCATAAGCCCGGCATCATGTAGCAGGGGAGATAAGCACCAGATAAAGGGACCTGTGAATGCTGGAGAAATACAAGAGAAGGGCAGTTACTTTTGTCTGTTGCTTTAACTCAGGACTCCCTGGGGTCCAGAGGGCAGCATTGCAGCTGAGGCTTGAAAGTCTGGTGAGAACAGTTTTATGAGGTGTCTTCTACACTGCACTGAGATGGTAGCTCTGCTTTAAAATCAGCTGGGGATCCTTAGAAAACACTCCACCTCTAAATAATCCAATTAAATTGATGAATGTAGCTCAGGCATTGGTATTGTTGATGAGTTCCTAGGTGGTTTTACGGAGCAACCAGGGTAGACAACCACAAAAAGAGTGTGGGCTTTGGAATTAGACAGTTTTGTGGTAGTATCCTGTGCCCTTGGGCAAGGCCCATGGTGGGCACTGTGAGTCTTCCACAACGTCACTGTTTCTTCCCACTTCTGCCCACCCCTGTAAAGAAACTCTTCCACGAGAGAATCCCTCCTCTTTGGCAAACTTTCCTTGATTGAGAAACCCTAAATTGGGAATTGGGAAACCTGGATTCCATCCCAGCTCTGCCAGTGAGGTACTACACAGGCTTGCTGTGTCACACAGGGAGATAAAGCAAAGACACTCAGGATTGTTATTTGCCAGGCACTGCTCCAGGTATCCAACACATCCTGGAGCCTCCATTTCCCCATCCACTGATGTTTAGAGATCAGTATTTGCAAGTTGTAAAGTCCACTTAATAGGCTATGGCCAGATTTTTTTTTTTTAATAGAAAATGTAATAGAAAAATGTAGTGTACTGCATGGAAGAAGTGCAAGGATTATAAAGTAGAATTTCATTTCGGTTATAGATGGATGTGTCTGTGGAGTCATGATGTAAAATGTGTTTCATGTTGTGAGTTGCAAGTTAGAAAGTTTGGGAGCACTCATTTTGGCAGCATATATCCTGAAACTGCAACAATATAGGGAAGATTCCATGGCAAAGATGCACAGTTGTCTTGCTGTGTCTTCACAAACTTGTGAAGCATCCCATATTTTGTTTTATGTTATGTTTTTCTTAACCAGAATAAGAAAAAAATGTTTGAGAACTACGGGATTATATGCTTTCTAGGACTCCTTTCCTTCTACTCTATAGCCCAGGGCTATCCAGCCTACATGAACTTTCCTTTCTGTGACCTCCTTTTAGTTAATGCCATGTAATTGTGACCAATCATTTATGTTTTCAAGAGGGAGGCAGGACACTGTACTGGTTGAAAGCACCATTTTGAGTTAGCTAAGTCAATGCTTGATTGAATTTCTTCACTTATTAATTGAATGACCCAGAAAATGTACATAACCTCCATCAGTTTTAGGTTTCTTGCATGAGATGATAACACCCAGGACACATGATGGCTATAAGGTTAAATGAAATGCTGTAGGAAAAACTCTTAGCACAAACCACCTTGCTCATAGAAGTGCTCAGTGTGTGGTAGCAATTATTACCTGACTTCCCACCCCACCTGGATTTTAAGGTACAGTCTGTAATTTAGTGCCTGGCATATTTGAAGTAATAAATTGTAAAAAAGGATTCCAGCCTGAGGCAGACTCTCATGTTGAAGAACAGCTGTTCTCTGTTGGCAGGCTCCGTTGACATAAAGGTCTTGGGAGGAGAGTCAGAGAACTCTGCAAGTGTCCTCTACCTACACATCCCCTCCAGGCTTTTCCTGTGGCATGGCCAGTGAGCCCTGGGAAGTCAAAGGCAGAAGGAGGTGGGTCCTGGCTAAAGTTTGCTCCAAGGATCAAAATGACCCTATTTCAGCGCTATCAAAATCAACAGACAGATAGATACTGGGGATCAGCTGTGTCACAAACTGGGCAACTGGCTGAAAAGGTTTCAGAAAGAAGCACAAACAAAGAAATGAGAAAGAGCTGGTGGCCAGAACATTAAGAAACTGGGTGTGAGATTCAGACATTAGACCAGAAATAAATGGCCGTCATCAAACTGTAAACAAATAAGCAACTCAGTAGGTCCTAATTGCCTCAGAAATAGGCTGAGAACCAAGGCATCACCTTATAAATGATTCATTTCAGGAAATACCCACTAATCAATTAATAGGGCTTCTGTGTAATAGTTTCCCCAGATTTATAGGTGGTGAACGTGTGAGTTGGATCATTGATTCTAGAATGAGATAAGCAGCAATACTGGTAACCTAATCTACTTAATCCAACTAGCTACAGAGACATTAGCTGCCCTTAGTGGAAGCCAGCCAATTACCAAAGAGTGAAAAGAAATCCATTCATCATGGCAGAGCCTCACCAACCCAATCTCCCTAGGGCATTCAGTTATGCTGAGAAGATGTTGATGGAGAAGAGGATAATGACCCATAAACAGATATATGGGAAAGGGGAAGGGGGTGATGGGGGAGGGGGAGGAAGCCTCCTGAAGTTGCACTGGAAAAAAATGAGCCTTAAAATGATAAAAACAATTAAAAGAAACATGCAAATAGTATTACAAAGAGGACTGCTGAAAGTAGCATTAGCTGCAAGTGTATATGCATATTTCTAAAAAGAAAACTTGGTTTGAAATGATATAGTAAAAAACAAAACGTATGTGAATAGTGTTGCCCCACCTAGAACTATGTTGCTAACACAATGGTTTTTCAGGAAAGAAAAGGCAAGGATGCCTGGAAATAGCTGCATCTACTCAGCCCCCATCCCAAGCAATCAAATGAAGTCCAGGAAATTCCATATATAACTAGAAGAATAGACATCCTGGAGCATTTTTGCCACAGTTAAGATTAGCGGAAACAGACCCCCATCGAAGCTAGTAACAAAGAAGAACTAAAGGTGAACGAACTGTGGTGGGTCCCTCTGCCTCTCTCCTGAAAAGGTGGTAGCCACGCAGGCCGGATGGATGCAACTAGGGCATGGGCAGTTGCCTTGGCTGTGCTAACAGTCTTTTGTTGTGAGCCCACCCCATTCAACAGCACACAGGGGAACCTACTTCTCCAAGGAAATAATGAAAACAAAGGTGGCCAGAGCTCAGTGTATCCTCCTGATTCATCCTCACAATCCTTAGAAGTGGTTGTTAAATAGCAAAGGTTTATGATGAGTACTTTTGGGATCTTGTTTGAGAAATCCTTCCCTCTCCAGAGGTCATAAAGATATTCCCCTATATTTTTTTCTAAAGTAAAATTCTTCCTTCTCTATGGAATTAAAAGACACAAAGAGCACAAACCAAGAGGAAGAGATTAATAAATTTCATGTCATTGAAATACAGAACTTCTGTTTACCAAAAATACCACAAGGAGAGTAAAATGGTCAGCCTCAAAGTGCAAGAAAACCTTTACACTACATCTAACTGACAAAGAAGGGACTAGGACCTGGAATATATAAAGAATGACTATAACCCATTGAAAGATGCGCCCAAAACATGATTAGGTAATTCACAAAAGAAATATAAATGACTATTCAGCATATTTAAAGTCCCTCAACTTCATTAGTAAGCAGAGAAATGCAGATTTGCAAATTAAAACTATAATAAGATATCATTTTATACCCACTAGATGTACAAAAAATTATGAAGTCTGACAATATTGAATATTAATGAGGATGTGGAAAAACAGAATCTTATGTACTGCTGTTGAGACTGTAAATTAGTACATTTTCTTTGGAAAACAATTTGGCATTATCAATCACAGGTAAAGATGACATTCCTATGACCCAGCAATTTCACTCCTAGGTATGTACCCTAGAGAAACTCTTGCACATGTGCACCAGGAGATGTGTATAAGACTGT
Organism: Colobus angolensis palliatus; assembly: GCF_000951035.1. Taxonomy (NCBI): domain Eukaryota; kingdom Metazoa; phylum Chordata; class Mammalia; order Primates; family Cercopithecidae; genus Colobus; species Colobus angolensis. The sequence continues at coordinate 552,094 of NW_012119221.1, read as the reverse complement.
TAATGGGAGTGTATTAGCTACAAAAATTAGCCAGGCATCATGGTCATGGCGCTTGCCTGTACTCCCAGCTACTCAGGAGCCTGAGGCAGGAAAATTGCTTGAACCTGGGAGGCAGAGGTTGCAGTGAGCCAAGATCGTACCACTGCACTTGAGCCTGGGTGACAGAGCAAGACTCCATCTCAAAAAAAAAAAAAAAAGGAAAAAAGAAAAAAAGTGTATTAACAAACACACAAGCAAAGCTAAACAAATGCTGTCAGGGAATACTTACATTGTAGTTAACTAATTTTTAAAAGCAAGTTAACTAATTTTGAACACAAAATTCAGGGTGGCAGTTATGTCTGAGGGGAGGAGGATGGGATTGGGTGAGCTTCAATTGTATGGTTAATGTGGGACTTCTTTAGTCGGTTGGCAGGTCAGAGTGAGTTCATACTTTTGTACATACTCTGTTGTAGGCACAGACTATTTCATAATAAATTATTCTCGAACTCCTGGCCTCAAGCAATCCTCCTGCCTCAGCCTTCCAAAGTACTGGGAATACAGGCGTGAGCAACAAAGCCCAGCAAACACTTTGAATTTTAAATTGTTATTAAAAGACCCAGTGCTTGGAGTCTTGGCATCTTTAGACTTTATAATCCAAGCACCACTCATATAGCTACAACTCCTTTTAAAATGGCTATTTCTATCTTTTGTATCTTTGGATTTTACCCATCCTCCCAAGAGGATTTTATAGTTAACCAGATGGCAGGACTTTGAAGGCAGTAACTCTGTTTTATTCATCTCTGTGTGCCTAAGACTTGGAAAAAAGATGTGCTTTATACGTTTTTAAAAATCTTTTCATTTTGAAATAACTATAAATTCACAGAAAGTTGTAAAAATAATACAGAGAGGTTCCATTTACATTTCGCTCAGTTTCTCTCAATGATTATAGCTTATACAACTATAAAGCAATATTAAAACCAGGAATCTACCATTGGTACAATGCCTGTGCATAGTTCATACTGTTTTATCTGTATGTAGATTCACATAGGCATCACTGAAGTCAAGACACAGAACTGTTCCATCACCACAAATATCTTCCTTAGGCTATCCCTTTGTAATCATATCCAGCCCCCTCCCCCATCATCCCTAGCCCCTGGCAGCCACTACTCCGCTTTCCACTTCCGTAATTTTGTCATTTTGACAATGTAATGCCAATGGAATTATATGGTATATGACTTCTTTTTTATTTTTGATACAGGGTCTCATTCTGTCACCCCAGCATGCACCCAGTGCATGATCATGGCTCACTGCAGCCTTGACCTCCTGGGCTTAAGTGATCCTCTCACCTCAGCCTCTAGCTGGGACTATACATGCACACATCACCACACCCAGCTATTTTTTTTTTTTTTTAAATTTGTAGAGATGGGAATCTCACTATGTTGCTCAGGCTGTTCTTGAACTCCTGGCCTGAAGTAATCTTCCTACCTCAGTTTCCCAAAGCACTGGAATTATGGGTCTGAGACATTGTGCCTGGCTGGTATATGAGTTTTTGAGGTTGGCTTTTTTCACTGACAAAAATGCCCTTGAGCACTGAGTTGAGTCATTAAAAAAAAAAAAAAAAAAACTGTTCTGCCAACCTCTGCCTTTTAATTGGTACATTCAGATCATTTATGATAATGTAATTAATAATGTTAGGGCTTAAGTATGTGATTTTATGTTTTCAGTTTATTTTCTCTTTGTTCTTCAGATTGGGTAATTTCTATTGTTCTTTGGGTAATTTCTATTGTTCTTTGGTAAATTTGGGTAATTTCTAATGAACACTTTCGTGTTCATTGATTCTTCCCTCTCGCCTCTTCTTGTGTTGTTGAACCCATCCAATGAATATTTTATTTCAGTTATTGTGGTTTTTAGTTCAGATTTCAATTTGGTTCTTTGTTGTATCTTTTATTTCTTTGCTGAGACTTTCTGTTTTTTTCATTTAAGTATGCTTGTAATTACACATTAAAATATTTTTATGATAGCTGCTTTAAAATCTTTGTCAGATAAATTCAACATTTATGTCATATCTTTTTTAACATTTTTAATGTTTTTATTGCATGTAGTTTTTTATGATTTCAAAAATTTACTGTAACATATAGCCTTATAGATCATAGCAATAATTTTCTTTTTCCTTTTTTAAATTTTTTTTTTTTTAATGTTCAGGGAGTACATGTGCAAGATGTGTAGGTTTGTTGCATAGGTAAATGTATGCCATGATGGTTTGCTGCACAGATCATCCTATCACCCCGATATTAAGCCCAGCGTCCATTAGCTATTTTTCCTGATACTCTCCTTCCTGATGTTCCTCCCCCACCACCCTCCCACAGGCCCCACTGTGTGCTGTATCCCATCATGTGTCCACGTGAACTTGTCATTCAGTTCCCATTTGTAAGTGACATCATGCGATATTTGGACTTCTACTCCTGCATTAGTTTGCTGAGGATAACAGCCTTCCAATCCATCCATGTCCTTGCAAAGGACATGATCTCATACTGTTTATGGCTGCATAGTATTCCATGGTATATATGTACCACATTTCTTTATCCAGTCTATCATTGATGGGAATTTAGGTTGATTCCATGCCTTTGTTATTGTGAATAGTGCTGCAATGAACATACTTTTCTCCAACCAGAGATTAAAATAGCTACATCTTACTTGTTTTGTTTGTTTCTTTAAACCATCTTACTACAAGGAAAGGATCAACAGAAGCTGGGTCTCTGCGAGAAATCCCATGTCATTATAATTCCTGATCCTGTATATTAAAATGATACACTTCACAAAAAGCTCGGTATTTGTTATTGTCATTGGGGATATAGCATTAAGCATAACTTGGTGTTTTGATGTTTGCAATAATGCAATGTGGTGGGGTCTTCATTTATATATTCATTCATTATAATGAATATTCAGTGGACTTTTTCAATCTGGAAACTTGTTTCTGTGGTTCTAGGAAATTTCCTTATTTTATTTCTTTCATAATATTTTCCCCACCATTCTTGGTGTTTGCTGTTTTGGAACTTCTATCTGTAGGATATAGTAGACTGTTTCTTTCAATTCTCTAGTAATAACTTTTATATTCTCTTTGGTTTTCTGTTTGAAATGCTTATTCCCTGGTGACATAAAGAAAAAGCACTTGAACATTAATTTACTCAGCAAGGCCATTTTTACTTCCTGCAGAAAGGGTACACTTGCCAGCAATTTTGCCATGAGAGTATACCACTGAATAAAGGAGACAGGGTCATTTATAACCTGACATGTCCACCCTACTGCTGTGTCCAGTTTCCATTGGCTGGAACGGAACCTAACATTCTGTATTTGTCTTGATTGGCTAGCAACTTAGAACTTTTTAAAAGAGGCAAAGGTAGAGGAGAATAAAGGAAGGAGGAAGTAACTTGTGGAATGCTGAGAAAGGCAGAAACACCTTTAAATAAGGAAGAGGAACAGGCTATGACCTAATGCTTGCTTAGACCAGTATAAGCATGAATATGTAGGCTAAATTGTGGGAGCTAAGAACATAAAGACATTGATTTCTTTGTTACAGCTAGCAGATATTTAGGAATGTTAGCACGGGTCTTTGAATACATTTTGTTTCTAAGAGAAGTTACTATTTATTTCTAATTAAATGGAGAGGAAAGTCTTTGAAGAGGAACCTCTACTTTACTTTTCACATTCTCTAATCTTTTCTAACATTATCTTTCACATTTTATACGTGTATGTCTTTTGAAAATTTTTCTTAATTTTATTTTTCAGACATTTTATTAAATTTTCATTCCTGCTTTCCTACTTTTAATATTTAAGATTTATTTCCTGACTGTTTTTGTATGAAGGTTATACTAGCCTCATGAAACCTCATGAAATGAGGTGGGTGGATTTTTTCTTTTCTTTTTTTCTGTTCCTGAAAGAGTTGTGTAAGATTAGCATCACAAGTTCAGTATCCCTAATATGATGCTGGATAGTGAGCGATTGCCCTAGTATTCAAAATCCAAAATCTGAGAATCTCCAAATCCAAACTTTTTAGTGTTGACACGATATGCAAAGGAAATGCTCATTGGAGCATTTCAGATTTAGGATTTTCAGATTTGGGATGCTCCACTGGTATAATGCAAATATTCTGAAACTCCCCCCACCCCTACCTCAAAAAATCAAAATTTGAAACTTTTCTGGTCCCGAACATTGTATTTAAAAAATATATTTATTTATTTATTTATTTTGAGACAGAGTCTCCTCCGTTGCCCAGGCTGGAATGCAGTGGTGTGATCTCGGCTCATTGCAATCTCTGCCTCCTGGGTTCAAGCGATTCTCCTGCCTCAGCTTCCTGAGTAGCTGGGATTATAGGCATGCACCACCACACCTGGCTAACTTTTTTTTTAGTAGAGATGGAGTTTCAGCATGTTGGCTAGGCTGATCTCGAACTTCTGACCTCAGGTGATGCAACCACCTCCGCCTCCCAAAGTGCTGGGATTATAGGTGTGAGCCACTGCCCCCAGCCACCAAACATTTTAAATAAGGGATACTCAACGGGTATCTGTTCTCTGAGGGTTTGGTAGAACTCACTGGTAAAATGTTCAAGAATTAGTTTCACTTTGCAAAAATATTTAAAATTATTGATTTTATTTATTTAGTAAATGTAGGATTATTCAGATTTTCTGTCTTCCTGAATTAGTTTTCTCATTTTTTCCCTGAGATGTGTTTATATATCTTCGTTTTCAAATTTACTTGTTACTAATGTTCACTTGTTATCCTGTCACTCTTCTGCATTGGTAATTCAGTTCGATTAATTCTTTCAAATATTGTTTAGTTTTTCCTTTTCATTTCTTCACAATATCTTCAGAGGTTTGTTAATTTATTAGTGTTTTCAAAGAACTCACATTTACTTTTACGATATCTCTAGTTAATCTGTTTACTATTTCATTAGCTTTAGCTTTATATTTACTACTTTTTCCACTTTAGCTTTTATATTTATTATTTTTCTACTGTATATATATATTCTGTTACTAAGTTCTTAAGTTATATATTTGGCTTGCTGATTTGTTAGTCTTTCTTTCTAGAAAAGTATTTTCCCCCAAATTTTGCCCTAAGCATTGGTTTTGCTGTATCACGTATGTTTTTATTCTCTTTTCATACTAAAAATTAAAAATAATTGTTAAATGATTTATTCTTTGACTGGAGTTATTCAGAAGCATGTGCTTAATTTTTTTAAAAAAATAGTCTGGTTGTTTCGTTATTGATTTCTGATATGATTGCATTTTAGTCAGATAACTTTTATGTAAATTCTGATTTCTTGAAATTCTTTGAGATTTATTTAATGGCCTTACACATATTCAATTTTCATATATGTTCTGTGTAAGTTTGAAAAAAATGCCAATTTACCAAATGTTAGATACATTCTTTCATATATCGTCATTATATCAAACCTGTTAATTAATTATATTAGTCAAGTTCATATTCTTGCCGGTTTCTTTGCCTACCTGATCACTCAGTTACCAATGGAGATATATTAAAATCTCTTACTATAATGATGGATGTATCAATTTTATATTTGTTACACCTTGTTAGCAACTTTAACATTTAAAAAACTGTGTAGTGATTTATTACCTTAAACAATGTTTTGCTCCTTTAAGTTGATTTTGTCTGATGTCAATTTAGAAATTATTTAGTATATGCATGATAATATTCATCCTTTTAGTCTCAGTCTATTTATGTCCCTAGTTTTTAATTGGCAGTCTTGTAAGTAACATACTGGTGAATGTTTTTTTAAATCCAGTCTGACAGCCTTTAGCTTTTAACTGGAGCATTTAAGCATTTACATTTATTGTGATTACAGCTATATTTAGATTTATTTTACTTTTTATATTGTGTTTTCTATTTGTCTTTATTTCTATTTATATTTCATATGTCTTTTCCTCTTCTTAAATACTTTCTTTTGAATTGAGTTTGTTTTTCCATTTCATTTTTCTCCTCAATTAATTGCAAATTGTATCTTTATTTTCATTGTTTAAATGATTCGCTAGAAATTTAGAATGTATTTTAATTTAGCAAAGGCTAAAGTTGATTCATTCACTTATTCTTTTCCCAAATAATATAAACAACTTAAGACACCCTTAATTCTGTTCACTCCATCCTAACTTATGAGTAACTGCTATTATTATCCAGAATTTTCGTTCTTGTAGTCTTTAAGCCCTCAAATTACAAGGTTGTTTTAGATTAATCCACTTACTTAACATTTTGTTTGCTCACTATTTCTTCTTACATCTCAGACTTCCCTGGGGGCTCACTTTCCTTCTTTCTGGAGTAAATCTTTTGGACATTCCTTTAAAAAGAATCTCTCAATTTTTATTTTCTAAAAAAAATTTTATTTTGCTATTGTTCTTGAGAGATCATTTCTGTAATAATGCCATTCTAGGCTGATGGTTTCTTCCTCTCTGCTTAAAAAAAATCCATTATTTTCTGATTTTTCTTGTGACTATTGAGAATAGGCCCTACTTTCTCTATTGAACAGTTAGATGTCAATCAAATTTGTACCTCTATTGGTAATCTGACTTGTTCTCTGGCTGTTTCTGTGATTTTCTTTCTTTTTTTCATTAAAAAAATTATATTCCCTTCTCTTTTCCTCCCTCCCTATTTCTCTCCCTTTTTCTTTCCTTCTTTGTTTTGATGTTCTGCAGTATCTTTCAATGCATCTAGTGTCTAGCCTTGAATGTCTTTTTACTTATTCTGCTTTATTTGGTTTTCTATGTCTTAGGATTTCTTCCTCATAAATTTGGGAAAATTCTTAGTCACCATCTCTTTGAATATTGCCTTCTTCTACATTTTCTCTACTACCTCTTATACTCTGATAAGATAGATGGTACCCCTCTTAATTATAGTTGCCATGTCTGTTTTCCCCCAAATATAAATATTCATTTTTATTTTATTTTATTAAAAAAAAATCAGCACCTGGAAATCACATTTTATCTTTTTTTAAAAAGGACTGATAGCTTAAAACTTGCAGGGTTCAGTTAGTTTTATAAAAATGTATGTTCAAAATATTTTGATTAAGAACATTTTAAACACAAGGCCAGCATGTGTTACTATGAATCCAGTTGAAATCTAGACCAGTAAAGACTTGGTTATCCAGCTTGTGATCTTTTCTGGAATTGAAACATCCATCACACAGGAAAAAGTCTTGTCTGGTACAGTTGCTTATAATTGCACTTTCCTCTCCATTGCTCAAGTCCTTATTTCAGGAGCTCTAATCCAATTTTCTCAGACCCCATCTCCCTACTGACCAACAAAGGTTTCATGCTGGGTCTTGCAAAATTAAGCTATAAGCTTTTCTTCCACCAAAAGTTTGAATCTGAGCACAGATGTCAGAGTTAATCCAGTCACCCCAGGCCTTCTTAAATCCATAGAAAACTAGATTTGTCTTACTGCCTTTTTAATGGTGTGGAATTTTCCTCTGCTCAGCAGCCCTCCTCACTTTGTTGGTTATACCTAATTGGGTTTATCTTTTTCTGAACCAACATCATGGGAAGACCTTTTGGCAAGTGGACTGTATTTCTTTTTAGGGCTTAAAATGTGGGTCATAGACATCTCTAGAGACTAAATATCCACTGGGAATCCTTATCCCACTCTATTTGTTTGTTCTGAAAACAAAACTGTCATCAGTCTCCCTGGAAAACAGAACCTGGGGTCTTAAGGATGTTGTAGCAGTTACATGATATTACAGCTAAACTGAGTATGCCCAGTGGTGTTAATTGGGATCAACTTCCGACACGCTTTTGAGGTCTATGATGCTACCACTACAACCCAAGTCTCTTAAAGGGTGCAAAGTTATCAACAGTTCAATTAGATCCATGGTCTTTTAGATAAGTCACTTACTATCATAAGTGAACATCTAATTTGAGGTCAGTTTTACTAACTAAGATTTTGGCTTTCAGAGCAATCTCTAGTAAATTTCTTCTATCCCTGGTTCTTGGCAGTTGAGTTTAAGTAATATAGAAATACTTATTTCAAATCCTGACTGTAACACTTTTAATTGTGTGACCTTGGGTGAGTTATTCAAACTGCATTAATTTTTTCATATGCAAAACTGAGATACTGTTGCTCACCTCAAAGGTTTGTTGTGAAGACTAAGGAAAATGATGTATGTAAAACACCTAGTATATACATGCTCAATAGATAGTAGTTCTGATTGCCTTATTGACAAGATCATGTCCTTAGTTCTGCCAAGAATAGGTTGCTGACTTATTGCCAAGAAATATGGGCTACAGATTTAAGTTCAAAATTGTATGCAGAGCAAGAACCACCAGCCAAGCTGGAGAATTGCAGACTGATTTCCTATACTCATCTTGGCCCAGTCTTTGGAAGACATGTTGCAATACTGCAGAAAATGTGAAACCAAGGGCAGGGCTGGCAGAACATGAGACAGGTTGGAGTTATGCAATTGTTTTGCAGCCTTGATTCTCTCTGTTACCACGGCTTGAGTCCACAGTTCCTCATTGTGTACCAAGTCTCTGCTGCCTACAGCTCCTCTTTCTTCTCACTCTATGACTTATGAAGTCATTTTGTCTTGTGTATCAGAAGATGGGGCCTAAGGCACTGAAAAGAGCTATGTTGAGTGCCATGGTGGTGACAGAGGCATGCTAAAAAATGACCATAAGAGACCAGCTAGATTATGTGCTAGATGCTGCATTAGGAGCCTAAGCAACAATGGCCCATGAAACATGGTCTCTGTCCTCAAGGAGCCCACCACAATCGAATGGATAGGACAGGCAAACGTACAGACAGGGTCACTGGGTGACTCTTCTTGGAGGTCAGAGAAAGGGACATTAGTGCTGAGAAGTAAAGGTGTATATAAGGAAGTAGCCAGAAAGAGCAGACATTTGTGTTCATGCATGTACTGTGTGTTTAGGTAAGAGCAGGAGATTCGGGAAGAGACAAGACAAGATGCATTTGAAAACTGCACCTGCTGTGAGGATATACCTGTTTTGGGCTGGGAGGTGAGAAGGAGCAAGGGATATTTGAGAAGCTGTTTGCTCAACTGTGATTGGTGCCACTGGTGTCATATAAGGGGCTCTGTCATCTACAGAGGATTCCCTAGTGACCTGCACAGGAATGAGGAAGAGTCTTCCACCATGAAGACCCTACTATTAGAGGGAAATCCTTTTTTCACTACTTCTCCATGGTATTCCTTTCTTCTTGTCTCACATCCTCTTCCACCACCTCCCAAATGTTTGTTTGTTTTCGCATCCCCTGTGCTTTGTTGAGAGGTTTTGCTGCGATGTGGGAAGTCCCGGGGAACAAACCCACAGTAGTCAGGTCTAGGGTGAGGTCCTAGACCTTCCTTTCAAGGGGCACCTATTCACCGGGCATAAACACTTGCTCAGCTCCATGTGGCATTGAGCCCCTCCCTTCACATTCAACCCTGATCCCTGAGGGCCTCTTTACCAGCTTCCCTCTAGGAGAAGGTTGTTCTTTTAGTCCCATAAAGAAAAAGAACCATAGTGCCTCTTCTAGCATCTCAGTTCTCACTCTCAATTCCTGACTGAAGCTGTTTCACAGTCACCTGATCCAGACTGGGAAAAGCATCTCTGTCTCTGAAACAATAGTTGGTTTCTCTGCCTCCTCACCTGCTTTCTTTCTCTGTCTCCTCTCTCTGTCTCTCCCTTCCATCTTCCCCTACCCTAACCCTACACAAAAAAGTCTCTTGGCTGTCCCTCTCTCCAACTTTTACAACTTTTATCATGACCACTCCCACTCCCAGATTCCCAGTCTCAGTCTTTTTTGTGCAATCCCAAATTCATATGCTTTTCTAAAAGTGTAATTAACTAATATTTATTGAGAACATAATATGTACTAGAGGCTTTATATATATTAACTCATATAATCATTGAAAAAATCATGTGGAGTAGGTGCTATTAGCTGTATCTTTTAAATGAGAAAATGGAAGTACAAAGGTATATGGTAATTTGCCCAAGATCACAAACTAATGATTTTGACAGAGCTAAAATTCAAATCGTGTCTGACTCAAAAGCTCATGAGTTTCACTTTGCATTTTATACATTTTTTTCTGATTATGAAATGTTTTCATAGAAAATGTGAATAACTCAGAAAAACAAAGATGCACCCTCCTATATTTCTATATCCTAATTATTAGTATTTATGATTTCTGTTCTATCCTTATCTTCGGCAGTTTTAAATACATAGTTATGAAATTGGCACATATATATGAGTATATATTAACATATTATGCATATATACACATAATATCCTGTACTCTTTTTACCTAGCATTATATCTTATTTTTCATATCACTAGATCTCAAAAATGAAATTTTAAAAGAAAAAACAAAACAAGATTTTAAAAGAAAAAGTAAAACAATAACAGAAACATGGTTGAATATAATATGCTGTATTAATGTTTTATTTTTCATTTAAAAAACTTTATCAGTAATGCTGGGATAATAATACTTATAAAAAATGTTTTGGAGCTCCTATCTGATTATTTTTTAAATATCGGAAGTAAACATTTTAGGTGTGTAGATTCTTGACCTATGTCCACAAATTAAATTCAAGAAAAACTATACTTATTCACATTGTTATCAGAAATATATAAAGTCATCTCACAGAAACCTTCTAACAATAAATTCTTAAAAAAAATTGTCACTTGTTTGCTGATGACAATTACATCACTGTTTAGATTTGTAAATTCCTGGATTCCTATTAAATAGAGTATTTTTCAAATGTTTACTGATCATTTATATTTCTTCTCAGTTTCCTTCTTTTAGAGCAGGGGTTGGCAAACTACAGCCCATGGGCCAAATCTGTTTTTGTAAATAAAGTTTCATAGGGTCTCAGCCATACCCTTTCATTTATGGAAATGTTCTTTTGCAGTTCTGCAGAGTTGGGTAGTCATGATAGAAACTGTAGGGTTCCATAAATCCTAAAATATTTCCTAAATGGATCTTTATAAGAATGTTTACCCACCTCTGCTCTAGAGAACAGACTCCTGTATTTGTCAGTCTCTTATTCCCTTTATCTCGGGTTTTCAGTACTTTCCCCATATGTCTCAGGCTGATTTTTTTTTTTTTTTTAACTCTCTTACTGTCAGTAAGAGAGACATGTCTGGACTAGATGCGTGCCAATAGGTAGGATGCAGGGATTTCCCTCGGTCGCCCTTGTTGACCACCAGCCTGCTTGTTCAATCCCTTCTCAGGTCTACAGAAAAGTGATTGTGTATTTTGTTGTCTAATTACCAGCGTCCAGCTGGTGCTCATATAGCAAGGCTCTGGGTTCCAAGGGAGGATTTTCTGTCTTCATCCATAGATTGTTTCTCTAATATAAATCATTAATGAAGTCATTGGTAATTCTATTGCTTTTGAAAGACAATACAATTTTTAAAAGCATGGATTCTAGAACCAGATTGTTTGGTTGAAAGATCAGGTCTGCCACTTACTAGCACTGTGAATCTGGATACATTATTTTTTCCTTGTGCCACTTTCTCATCATCTGTAAAAATCATGGGGCTTATGCTATTATATTCCTCACAAGGGGCATGGAGGAGACAGTGCTCACTGAAATATTCATGAGCTTCCCAACATTTCCCAGCCTCCCTTGGCGTGACTGGGACCATTTGACTAGTTCTAACTGGTGGACTGGGGGTAGGAGTACCATGTGTCAGTGCAAGGCTGAGGCAGTTAAGAGTTGATTTGCCTTCTACCACAGAGCACTTGGGTGGTATCACAAGATGGGGAGAGCCTGAATCCTTGAGTTACCAGGTAGAAGAGAGTCTCTGTTTGCCTAAATCAAACTTGGCATGAGCAAGAAATAAACCTGTGTTGTGCTAACTTAATTACCTAGATTTTTGAGTTTTAAATTTCTTTTTCCCACAACATAGTTTATGCTATTCTAATATAGGATTGTTCTCAGAACTAATTAATACATAAAATGCACATTAAGTTCTGTAAAAATGTTTTCTTTCCTTACTCCTCTTCTTCTTATTAAAAGGACCACAATTCTTAGAATGAACTCTTTTGCTTTCCACTCACATCTTTATTACTTTATTTATTACTTATGAGGAGCCAGCGTTATATAATACATTTGCTACACACACACACACACACACACACACACACCATGTTGTTTTAGGGAGGCTGTAGTCTCCAAATAAATCTAGCAATTTGGGTTGGGGTGGAGTAAGAAAGAGTTCTATGTCCACCTCAAAAGACAGCACTCACATATTCAATTCTTCTTAGATAGACTCTGTGCCTCTGAGCAAGACAAATTAATGTATGTGTCTTTCTGCCTTCTCTCAGGCTGCTGGAGTTGCTCTGCTTCATGAGAAAAGCATAGGCCAATCACCATTTTGTTTTCTCAATACACGTCCTTGCAGATGAACACCTCAAACCACATGCTTTACAGTTAGTAGAAATTTCTCCTACATCCTGCAGCAGGTGTTTTATTTTTCAGTGTTAGCATTTTCAACTTTTTTCTTGGTCTTCATTGGTTCTTTATTAAACCACCAGTCTTGTTTCTTAGGGTCACACATCTCAGGCCTTGATGAACGTTCATTTAGCCATGCCTCTTATGTGGACTACATTCAATCCATACATTCTCAATAAAGTTATTTGCCTTCTAAACTTGCTTGTTTTGAATATTCTTTCATTTGTTGGAACACAGAACACAGATACAATTTAGAGAGTTGCTGATGTTCAGTATTCTCTGTCCCTCATATTGTTCATTCCAAATAGTAAACCATCTTATGTTTCTTCTTTAAGATATCCAGGTTATTATCTAACTTTATTATTCTTGGATAACATAACTCGATCATTCACTGTCTACATCTTGAGCCCCAGTGTGCATCATCTCTTCTTGCTGTTTTGGAGTCAGTAAATTTAAGAAAGTATAATTGTGCCAGTGATTCAATTTTGGTAGAAAAATGAGTAGAGGCAAATCATAAAGAGCCTTCAATGCCAAACCAAAGGTTATTAGAACTTTGTACCATAGGGAACCTGGTAATTTGGTGCAATATGCATTATGGAAAGGTGACCCTGGTAAGAAACATGGAAGTCAGTAAGAGGAGAAAGTTGATGAGACCTTGGACAAAAGGAGTGGGAATGCGGATAGAACCCATTCAGCCTTCAGGAAATAGACAGGAAAGAGATCATAGTTGAGAGGAAGGTAGAATTGATAGGACTTGGTGTCTGGTTGAAAAAGCCAGAGTATATGTGGCTCCAGGTTTTTTATTTGAGTCACTGTGAGTACTGGTGTCGTTTATTTATCAAAACTCAGCTCATGAAAAGAGAATATTTTTAGAGAAGATAATGTATTTATTTATTAGATGTGTTGTATTTGAGATATCTTTGGGACATTCTGTTGAGAAGTGTGAAAGACATTTGTATATATAGGCCCAGAACTCAGAGAAGGGAACCGAAGTAGAGAGGAACAGAGAAGCAGCTCAGGTAATCAATCATCAGCTTTGAACAAATAGCCGGGGGGTGGCAGGGCTGCAGGGAGAGCCCTGAGGGGTGTGAAGGAGGAGCAGCTGGGCCAACCTGCCAGATGGCTGCAGTGTCACCAAAGGATGACATTCGTCTGCTGTGCAGTGTGAAACTTAGGGACTCCCTGAAATTATAAAGGAAAGAGAATATTGAATAGGAGGGAGTAGGTTTCCTGCAGTTTAGTTGCTGAGCTTTGGAGCCAGCAAAAGCTGACATATTAATGTGATCTCATTAGCATCCACATGCAGAAGAGCTTCCCTATTTAACCTTCAGGTATTATCTTACTATTCAGGACAGGAAAGCTTCCTACTTACCTCTTCAGAGCATTCCCTTGGTCCTTCTCTCCTTTCATCCACCCAGAGACCATTGCCTCAAATGGTGGCAGCATATTGTGGAAATAGCTGGGGCTATGGATACTTCTAATTCTGAACTGAAATGCTGGCTAGAAACTTACTAGCTTTGGAAAGGTCCTTAAACTACTTTGCTTCTCTGAGCCTCTACTTCCTTTTTTGTAACCTCACATGTTGAGAAGATGAAATGATACAAATATCTGGTGCAGATCGATTTCTTTCTTTTAATTGATTAGTATTTTTTATTTTAATTATTTGTTTTAATGTTAACATCTCACCCAGAGACATTTGTTTTCTTTCCACAAAAGAGTACTTTCAGAAATGCAAATCGAAACTATAATGAGATATCATCTTACCTCAGTTAAAATGGTTATTAATATGTACTATTGATATGTACCCACAAAAATTAAAAGTTAATATGTACCCACAAAAATTAAAAATAAAAAAATTTTTAAATAAAAGTAATGTGATTTTTTTTAAAAGAGTATTTTCATACATCTTCTGGCAAAGGTTGTAGTACCTTTCATTGAGGTACAAGAACCTCACCCTCATTTTAATGAGTATTGGTTTTAGCTTCCAGTTGATATGTATCTGATAGAGTCTGATTAATTAACTGGATTACCCTTTCAATTTGATGAAGTTTCAGAAAACCATTGTTCAACAGAACACATGGGTCCTCTCCTCCTTTTTATGTAAGCTTGCAAACTGCAGTCAAATCCTCTGATAACTCAATCTTATCTGACACAACTTTGTTTTTCTGAACACCATGGCTGAAGATCACTGTTGCTTCTGCTGCTTTTTCTGCCCAGGAGGGCCTCATCTACCTCATTCATCTCCTTAAGGTTTGTAATCTCAAATTTCTGTCTTATTTACTTGCTGTGATCATTAACTGAATTTCATATCCTATCAGTAGAACTTGGTCTGGGAAACCATGTGAATTCCTTTATCTTTTGTAAGTGGTATAGTAATTTTATTGGGATGTTCACATGCCCGATAAAGGGTAGGGCTCTGTCCATCAAAACTCTTGTGGTCATAGCATGGTTACAGCTGCGATGGGAAAAGTAGTTTCCAAACTACCCAATATGAATTTTAGTGCTTCCTGTAGTCTTCTATCCAGCTTCTTCAGGTCAGATTCTTAAACAACATTGGGTCTTATCTTCATTGTTGTTAGCCTAGGTCCAAGGACACTGAGAGTATTTGGGAGAGCTCATTCATAATCCCTGATCTTGCATTCCAAAGATACCTGGAAGGTAAAACTTACGTATTTCCAAAGCGAAAGTGATTCTCTCTTGGCCAGCTTGTGGGCTTGCTAGGAAAATGAATCATTGCCATAACCTTTAGCATCCATGTTATCATCTGACATTTCTTTGTACCTTTTAAGTGTTAAATACTCAGAGCTTTATATTTCAAAGTGGCCTACATCATACTATGAAGAGCACTTTGTTTCATCTTAATCACCTTCAGAAAAATGACCCAAGGTGCTACCCTTAGATGCTCATAGGCACTTTCCTCATAAGTCCTGTTATTCTAAATACTTAAAATTATGAACTAGTAAAAGATTATTTTACAACTTCTGTGAATGGCATCTCAGTTTACTGAAAGGCTTTTTTACATAACCATGGATTTTTTTTTTTGTCTTTAGAGTTGACCTTCTGTTTTCTGAAGTTACTTTAAGGATCATGTTTCAGAAGGAAAATAAACCTGGCCTAGAAACCACTTCAGCGCCTGTTTATCCAGCATGCAGGGTGAGGACACTATTAGGCGTGAAAAAACAATTTCATGGGTATTAGGCTATAGTTCCAGGACTTACCTTCAAGGACCGAAGGTCTTAGGCTGCTGCTATGAGGATGTCAATGCCAGTGTCCCTGGGGAAGGGGCTAGATTGAATATTGCTGAATTTGTTTTCTGAATAAATATTTAGAAACAGCCACCCTTCACTTTTCATCTTTTTGCCTGCACACCTGATTAAACATTTATAAAAATAACTGCAAAGTGAAATTATCACCACAATGAGGACCACATGCAACTGTGCCTCCTGGAGAAGAGAGTGAAGTGGATGTGTAAGAAAAGCATGCAGGGATGATCAGGAAGGGAGGACACGTGGGGGCGATGAGAGATGTGTCTCAGCAGAAGGCTGGGGAGGTCATCCTGGAACCATTCCTGTCTCTCGACCAGGCCTGGCAGGCTCAGGCTGAGCCAAGAACTCATAAATACCTCTAGTAAGTGAGTTAATCATTTAATAAATACGGAAACTATGCATGGGCCTCAAGGTTAAAGGTGAATGGGCAGGGTTTCAAAAACAATTTCATTAAGTAGACAATAATAGGCTACAACTAACGGCTTATGTTCCCACATTAAAACAAAAAACTGGTTCAAATGAACTAATGCACCCTGGGTTCAAAATAATAAAAAGATATTGGAAGACTGAGAAAAACTGAAACATTAAGATATAAGTGAAAGAACCATATGATATGCAGCATATAGCAGATATTGGAAAGTTACTTGTGTATATATTAATCTTGCTAAATAGAGATAGTTGTTCTATGAGGTCAGGGCCTTGTCTTCATCTTTCTGTTCCTCACAGCATGTGTGATTAAGTTGAATCCAATATATCAGAATTCAATTCAATTCAATGTAACTCTAGCATTGTGGTTATGCATTGTATATTCAGAAAAAAAATCAATAAAATTATTTATAGTATCAGTAATTCTTTATATTGGATTTAATTTATTTGCACCTCCAAATTGAGAAAAAGGAAATGATACACTCATTATTTAATAAGGTTAAAGTGTATGTATTAAGCAACTAGAAGAAATCCAGCTGTGATGTTTCACCCAACAAAGTCAAGTGGACTGAAAATAAAGAATTGCTAACAGCAGTAAAAACATCAAAACACTCAGAGGAGAGATTTTGTTCTAAGTGTTTTACATGTTAATCATCATAAAATCCTATATGGTAGGAACTGTTATTAACTTCATTTTACAGAGAAATAAATGGAAGCACAGAGAGGCCACATTACTTGTGCCAAGTCATACAACTTAGGCTCCAAATCTCTGCTGTGGACTACTGCATGACTCTACTGTGAAATGGGATGGAATAAAGGTAGAAGCAAAATAGCATGAAATTACAAGATAGGGAGTGTTTCATCTGACAAATTCAAGGAGGCCTTTATAAAAGAGGTGCCATGGAAGTTGGAAGAATAGGTTAAATTTCAGCAGGTGGTGAAGAAAGCATGTCTTTAAAACAATTGTGGACTTAGAGGAATAGAGGAAATAAAGGAGGATATTTCAGAAGAAAGAAAGGAATGAGAAAGAATATGGAGAAAGGGAAGCTCAAGGCTATTTGGGGAAACAGTGGATAAGGCAGTTTGGCTGAAGAAGTCATATGTATTGCTGATGCAGCACACCACCTAAGAAAGGTATGGACAAGGGAGGTATAAACTCGGCTCCTTAAGGCAGTGGAGGCAACGGGAAGCTATTGAAAACTGTTCAGCTAGGAAGTGACATGAGTAGAAAATTTTCATGGCTGCCTCTCTATCAAAAATTAGCCTCAAAACTTGGAAATCCATCCTGCCTGATCACTGAGTTTAGCTGGAAGTCAAGGCCAAATAGTATGGATTTCAAAAGACTCAGATCCTAGCTGTACAATTAGGCTATATTGTTTGCTTTCTTTTTTTATGTGACAGCACTATTGTAGTTTCTAATACATTGATAATTGTTTTTGATGATCAAAACATATGAAAATATTCCTGTCCTTATGGAGCATAGTTGGAGAAGATGCAATATACAAGATAAAGTAGGTATAGCAAGGCATGGTGGTGTGCACCTACTCCCATCCACTTAGGAGGCTGAGGTGGGAGGATTGCTTGAGTCTGGGAGGTTGAGGCTGCAAGCCGTGATCACACTACTGCACTCCAGATTGAGTGGTAGAGCAAGATCCTGTCTCAAAATGAAAAAAAGATAAAGTAGGTAAAAAGAATATAATTAAATATCAATTAAATAAATTACATATTAAATATTAAATAAATATTCCTTAAAGAATATTAATAAATATTCTATAATAATATTATGATCAATAATACTATTAAAAAGAATATATAAATTGTAATGATGAAAGGAAAAAAAATAAGAAGGAAAGAGGGACAAAAAGGGTGGGCATGTTGAAATTTAGATGTGATTTCAGGAAAAGCTTCCCTAAGAAAGTTACCTTCAAGTAAAGACTTGAAGGAGTTGAGAAGGAATTGTGTGAATATTTAGAAGAGCATTCCAGGAAGAGGAAAGAGGCAAGTGCAAAGGCCCTGGGGTGGAGGCATGCCTGGAATATCTGACGAAGGAGGCCAAGAGGTTGGAGTAGAGAGAATAAGGGTGTTAGTAAGTGGGATACAGTGAGTGACAGGCAGATCACATAGGCCACACAGGGCACAAGGGCACAGCTTTTACAGCTACTGTGGTTATGGAGCAGAGGATTAATATGATCTGACTGATATTTTAATTGGATCAGTTGGCTAATATGTTAAGAAGGGGCTGTGAGGATAAGGGTGGGGTAGGAAGCAAAGTCAGAAAGCAGGGATACTTGTTAAAAGTAGGGTGGTAGCAATGGAGGTGGTATTAAACTCTGAATATTTTTTGAAGATAGAGCCTATAGAATTTTCTGATAGATAAGATGTGGAGTGTAAGAGGAAGAGAGAAGTCAAGAACAGCACTATGGATTTTTGCCTGCTTGCCTGGATTATGGGAGGATTATGGGAGGAGGTGTTTTTTTTGGTAGTGGTGGAGGGAGAGTTATCAAGGACTCAGTTTTGGATGGGATTAGTTGGAGATGTCTACTGGACATTCCAGTAGATATTTCGGATAGGAAGGCTGATATAAGATCTGGAGTTCAGGAAAGGGATTTAGGCTAGAGACACACATACTGGTGTTGTAGCACAGGGATGGTATTAAAGCCATAACCTGGATGAGATCACCCAGGGAGTGAGTGTCCATAGGAATGAGGAGGCCCAAGTACTGATCCATGTGCACTAAACAATCAGGGATTGGAAGGATGAGGACAACCAGCAGAAGCAGCTGAGAAGGAATGACCAGGGAGGTAGGAGGAAAACCAAGTGAGTGTGACCTCCTAAAAGTCAAGAGAAGAAAAGGTTTCAAGGAGAAGAAAGTTATCACCTGGGCCAAATGTTGCTGATGGGGTGAGTCAGATGGGACCAAACTTAGCAACACGGAGGCCATCATGACATGGAAAAGAGTAGCCAAGGTCAAAAGGAGAGAGTGTGGCTGTGTTGAGAGGCTGACCTTTTAGCAATATCATTCCCTTGGCTGATCATCTTCTTAGGTGAGTGGCTGGTGGAGAAAAAGCCCCTTTTAAAAGAGCACTTCCAGGGAGCTCTGCCCTTGCCTGGCTTTCACGATGTGTTCGTTTGTGGATTTAAGTGTTTTCTTGCCAGTAAATTCATTGACTGAACCCTCCTTTGGGCCAAGGCACGGTTCTAGATGTTGTGCTGGTGAGGGTAGAGGAAATTCAGAGAAATAGAAGACGTTATGCCAGTGGTCGCTATAGTGCCCATCACACTGCTCCTTCCCTCACTTCTGGAAACGTGTGTCTCTGAGGTTAGGATGTGGCTAAGGCTACCTTACCCTCAACGAAGAGCAGGCAGGTGACCTAGGTCTGGCTAAACAGAATGGCGCCTGCCACAGTGAATGGTTCAAGGACCATGCAGCTACCATCTCACCAAAAAGTTCCACCCTCTTGTCCAATGGTGTGCCTGGCTTGGGGAGTTGTGGGGTGAGTGGGGTGAGTTGGGCTGGAATGGGGAGAAGTCTTCAGCTCCCCCTAGAGGCCAAAAACTGTCAATGCACATGAGCCAGGAGGCTGGGTGGATTCCGGAGGGCAAATGGCAGGCTCCATTCCATCGAGGAGTGGGCAGTTGTTACCGCGGGGAGGACCCTGGCAGAAGGGCAAGTCACATGGGGAACCTCCCTTTCCGACTGGCTCCCGACAGCTGACTCAGTAAGTACTTCACTGGAGCGACCTGAAGAGCGGCCTGGCTTTTCTGCATTATCAGCATCCACTACAAAGCCACATGATAAATGACGGCCTGTTTCCTCGCTTCTGTTTGTAAGGGCATCACAAAAGGACATCACACTCAACAGATGCGCTGGGCCAGCTCTCCCCCTGCCCGCAGCCTCCACCCCGCCACGAGAAGCTCCCCAGTGTGTGATTGATCACGGGGTTGGCACAACTCCAGCCCTCGCTGCGGGGAGAGGAAGGCTGGGCAGTGGGGATTAAAGGGGATGGAAAAGTTAAAAGTGAGAATTTTTATTTTTGCAATGTGCTCCTCTGCTAACCATTAGTTCGAAGCTTCCTGAATGGAAACAAATCAGGAAATAGCAGTGGGACTAATAAACTCTTACTGGGGAACAGCTGGGGATAGCATTGGGGATCATGAATAATACCACTATTGTGTGGGACCTTGGGCCATACGTGAACTTGGCTAATGTTCATGTTTCTCCCAATATCCGCATAGTAGTCCCACAGTTTATTTTTCTGGACAATGAAAGTGTAATTCCGGCTGCGCACAGTGGTTCATGCCTATAATCCCAGCCTTTGGGAGGCCGAGGTAGGAGGATAGCTTGAGCCCAGGAGTTCAAGACCAGCCTGGGCATCATAAGAAGACCCCCATCTTTATTTTTTTAAAAAGGAAATGCAATTCCAAAGGTTAAGTGACTTGTCCAAAGTCATACACAATGAATCAAGACAGAGCAAACACTTGAAATTGTGTTCTTGCAGTATAGTTTCTTCACCCCTCCAAGCAGGGTGTTCACTATGTGCTTGATTCTCCTGGCTGTGTCCTCCTGTTACCCCTTTTGCCAGGGGAAATCCAGCTCATTGTAGTCTCAGCTCACATGGCTGACAATATTACTTCTTGACGCTAAGCCCTGGAACCCCATTGCTTTCTCAGGTGATTGACCTGATCGACCTGATACTGCCTTAAGCAAAAGCACATCAGACCTTAAAAGATTGTACCATTGTCTTTTATTCTCTTCTCCTTCTCTTTGTGGTAGGGACTTTTGTTATCTTGATCTTCCAATTAAAAATTTTGTTTTTCACATTGATTTTAGCTTCTTTTTTTGTTCTGTCACTCATGCATTTGTTCATCAAATGAATTTATGAAGCATCAATGTTTACTGAGCACTTACTATGTGCCAGGTGCCATGCTAAGTTCTGGAAGTACAGTGGCCCGATTTAGTCTGGGGGATTAGAAAATCTTTCCCTGAGGAGGACTGACTAAGCTGGGACTTGAAGAGTGAGTAGGATTTAGCCAGGTGAAGAGAGGGCCAGAAGAGTATTGCAAGGCAGCAGATGTATACATTTAAGCAGTAAAAGGCAGGGCCCCTTAAAGAAATTTTGATGCCTTCAGTAAGCAAACAGGGGACTCAGAAAGATACAGCTCTAGAGGAAGGAAGGCTGCTGGGGAGTGTTGATTGTCTCCCAAGAACACTGGTGCATTAGTCCATTCTCACACTGCTATAAAGAACTGCCCGAGACTGGGTAATTTGTAAAGGAAAGAGGCTTAATTAATTCACAGCTCATCATGGCTGGGGAGGCCTCCGGAAAGCTTACAATCATGGCACAAGGTGAAGGGAAAGAAAGGCACCTTCTTCACAAGGTGATGGGAAGAAGCAGCGCTGAACTAAGGGGGGAAAACCCCTTATAAAACCATCAGGTCTTGTGAGAACTCACTCAGTGTCACGAGAACAGCTTGGAGGTAACCACTCCCATGATTCAACTACCTCCCGTTGGGTCCCTCCCACGGCAAGTGGGGATTTTGGGAACTACAATTCAAGGTGAGATTTGGCGGGGGACACAGCCAAACTATATCAACTGGGAAGCTATGAGGGTTGTAAATACACAAGCTTCTAGCTCACCCTCTCTTATTCTAGAACCTTAATGGCTATGAGAGAGAAAGTCAAATGTGTTTTAAAAAATCACCTGAATACCAGGTGTGTTTTTTCAAAACACCCCCTTCCCCAAGAGGAAGAGGTAGATGTGACTCTGCCTCTTTAACAATGGGGTGTTAATTCACAGATGATTACAGTAAATTCATCAACCCCATGGAGGGAGGGGAGGGTCAGTTCTGTGAGGTGATGGTCATCATTTAGCTAGATCTAATTTCTAGAGTGGCCCTGAACAGAAAATGGTTAAGGGAACTCCAGGGACCAAGGTGATCAAGAGAAGGGCATTAGGCAACAAGCAGTCAGAAAGGAGCAATTCAGTCTGAAAGTTCTGTGAGCCAAGGCCAGATTCCAGGAGAGCTTCAGAAGGCACTGAGCCATACCTGTAACTGTAAGGGGATTCAAAACACACGGGGATGGGGCCCCTTGTCTCCAACTGATTTGTCTTAGGTGTGCCCTTTGGATTCCAGGTCTCATTCTCCACTCAGAGAGTGGAATCTTGGAAAATGTTTCCTTTTGTTGAGCCTTTAACCTTTCCTTTCACTCTGGCTCACCCCAATTCCAAAAGCTGCCTGTTTTTTCATCAAAGAAACCATTTCATCATTGCTCCTTCTGCTTCAAAGTCATTCTCTCTGCTACCCACAGAGAATAACTAATTGCTGCCTTGTCTCAGACCTTCCTGACAGTGAAAGAGAGAGACACCAGATCTTGCTGTCAACAAATTATCATGGTCCTGCCTCAGGGCCTTTGCTCAGGCTGCTGTGCCAGCCTGGAAACTTTATTAACATATCTGCCTAGCTACTACCTTCATAGTAAACCTGTGCTCAAATTTTACCTTCTTCCTAAGGCCTTCTCTATTATATTTGATACCTTACTTGCCCAATCCCCCTACTCCACTTTACTTTTTCTTTTTTTATATGCCTATCTTATAGCATATTATCTAACTTATTTAGTATGTTTATTGTTTATTTCACCTAACTAGACTATAAAGTCGCTGAGGGCATGGGTGTGACCCAAGAGCATAGAGTAGTGCCTGGCTGCTGATCCATTGAGGGATGAATACTCTTTCAGCCAGATAGCGCATTACCTTCCCCATGATTACCTTTACGCTTATTGGCAGTGGATGCTGATATTATCAAGGTACACTGTGTTATGTGGAGGTATCATCTCTGCTCCAGTGTCCTCTGAAGTATTCTTGATATTCAGTACGTTCCTCTTGGACACATAGGAATAAAACAAAGGATAAATAATTAATCTCTGATAAGCATCAAGGATTAAAGAGAAAAGGGTTGATGCCAATAGGCAGATTTGTAAACAAATGCTTTTTAAGTGGGGGTAGATTTCTGAGCCCTGAGAACTGTCCCTTGGTATGCACTCTCATGAAGTCAGAAGGTGGCAAGCCAGCAAACATGGACCACACTGCAATCAACAAGGTCAGCAAAGAATTTACATGCAGGAAATAATCTATTTTTAATATTGCAATTGCTTTCCTGTTTTCCTTTATTCCAAATGTTACCACAGGAGCCCAATTCCAAGAGTTTTGTTTGAATGCTTTCCTCTCCTATTTTTCTTTTTTAAATTTGGATGCGACCTTGTATTTCCAGAGAGCAAATGTTCTCTTGTTATTTTAAGAAAACCAGGAGGCTGGGTCATCTGTCAGGCTGAACAATGCTGGACGGATCTAAAGTGTTGGGGTCCCAGGGGTGGTGATTCTAAGTGGGAAGGCTGAGAGTGAGCTCCCTCTGGGGAAATGTAAAGGATATGCAACAAGCAAAGGGTTGAATTGTGCTGGGTGAACCAACCCAGAGAAGCAGGAGATGTGTTGCCAAGCTGGCAGAACTTGCAGTGAGTATCCAATAGTCTAGCCCCCACCCCACTCCTACCTCACCACATCCCTGTGGAGTTGAAGAAAGACATTCCTTTCATGCCCAGAGCAGTCCAAGCCCCTCCTAGATTTTTCTAGCTAATTATCTGTTCTTCAACTGAGGTTTTGTAGACCTTGTGTTTTCCGAGCACTAAGATTGCAAAGTTTTGGCAACTGTTTGATGATCACTCAGCAACGAAACCTGTTTGCTTTATCTTTTGATGATTAGCCCTTTGCAGTGCCATGGTTGGCAAAGGCTGGGAGGGAACAGGAGCAAACATGGTCAAGAGATTTCCTGAACATAAATTATTTCTTGCAATGCAATTGACATGGAGCTACTTCTTGGCCTGGCTAATGCAAAGTTCACTGCGTCCCAAAGCCCAAGGCTTGTCCTCCCCTCGGTGTGGCTGAAGGAGTAGAGTTGAGTTGATGGATTCTTGATCCTTCTTGGAGTCTAATCCCTCATCTTCAAATGGCCTCCTTGGCCCCAGGTTATGCACCATTTCAGCTCTGTGGCAGCAGTCCCAAGAAAGGCACTTCCCTCTCTGGGAAGCAGTCCCTGGACTTCCTGCCTTAACCTTGCAGATGTTTCCGTAATTTCTCCTGGAAGTCTGGTGCCGCTGCGAGCCCTAGATTCTTGCCTGCGACCTCTTTCTATGTCTCGTGTTTGGTTTCTCTGAGTCATATTCAGATGCCCAGGTTGGGTCCCTCTTTGCCAATGGCTGGCTCTACCTATTTTTCTAGTGATTTTGGGAGACTCCTGAGAGGAAAGGTTTCATAGAACAGAAGGACTTTAAGCACACTCCTCTTTCACAAAGGCAAGGATTAGCATAGTAACTCAGATAGGAGTGACTGCTGGGTACCCGACCCAGAACTTTTCATATTCAAAATTATTTCGCACATTAACTGATTAATCCAAGTGGAGTTGAACAGTAAGCGACACTGCCCTATACTAGAAGAGAGAACCTGCTGAGGTTAAATAATTCATCACTGGTCAGGGCAGAAGCCCAGGGAAGTGATCTCACTGCCAGTAGCATCTCCAGAGCAGGAGTTATGTTTTAGGAAAACAAAGTCTCCCACCTTATAAGAACCAAGCATACAACCACTTGTTCTAGTCACTTAGCACTGTTATCTCAGGTACCCATGTACCTTCAAAATGTTATTAGTTGAGCCATAATTGGCTTATTAATATCACATACCTTGTTCTACAAAGAATATATAGAAAATACATATAATAAAATACAAATTTAAAATTAAATAGCAGCACCAGATAAATGAAATTAGAACAAGTGCAGAAGGGAGATGAGAAAACCCAAAAGATCTTACACACTTGCAACGACTGAGCAGTAAATTTGCCTCAGAGCTTCCTCATGGTCAAAGCAGAGAAGGAAACATGGTCTTTTATTATGCACAAATGGAAAACTACCTTTTCCTCAGCGAGTGAAGTATTTTGCTTTTAGTTCTGAATGAGGTGTCTCATGAAGGGTTTTAGCAAATGAAGTAATGATTTTTATAAAGTTATCTACCTCATAATAATTCTATTAAGTGAAACCTTGGGTAGGTTATGGAACCTCTCGGAACACTGGTTTGCCATTGTGCCCATCCACTTTAGGGAATCCATCACCCATGCCTCAGCAGAGCTGAAGCTGATTCAGTTTGATGTATGTATCCAAAGACTTCATGTGTGAAGCACATGTGTGCTAGGTTTTCTGGGAATATAAGATTTAAAACATATATATATATATATACACATACATACATATATATATGGCTTTTGTTCCTTGGGTCCACAGTTCAGCGATGGGGAAAGAAATACACAAATAATTGTGTATACATTATACAAAGTAGCTTATTGTCTTAGTTGGAGGTTGCTATAATACAATACCATAGATTGAATGGCTTAGACAACAGAACTTGATTTACCATAGTTGTGGAGGCTAGGAAGTTTAAGATTAAGGTACCAGCTTATTTGGTTCCTGGTGATGGCCTTCTTCCTGATTTGGAGGTGGCTGTCTTCTCATTGTGTCTCACATGGTGGAGAACAGAGAGAGGAAGCAAGTTCTCAGGTCTCTCCTCATAAGGGCACTAATCCCATTCATAAGGGCTCCTCCTTCATGTGCTAATCACCTTCCATCCAAAGGCCCCACCTCCTACTACCATCAGCTTGGGGGTTAGGATTTCAACATATGAATTTGAGAACACAAAAATTTGTCCCTAACACTTGTGTTTAATTTCACTATGTGTTTAATGATCAAAGGGCTGCAAGGTATCCTTGTGATATAACTGTGTTATGAGGCTGGGCCTACATGTCTCTGAAATTACTCAGGAATGATAACAGCTACAGATCCCAGGATTCTTTCTTACTAACTTGGTGAGATTTATGCTAATCCCTAACCCGACCTCTCTAGCCAGGTGCTCAGAGCTCCCTGTAGGCAGACCTGGGCCACATGCCCACGCTGGGGGTCTGGGTATGCTCCATTAAACCACAGAAACTGTGACAAGGGAGCTGCAATTGTCACAGGGAAGATGTGGGTTCTGTTACCAAAATAAGGGCTTCCGGGAAGCCCAAAGACACAAATGTCTACTACCTGTCTATTTCCTTTCCAAACACAGTTTATATTTGCTAATCTGGATAATTTAGTTTCTTCTGAGATCCGTGTGACCCAGAATCAGTTACTATTTTTAGCTGAATTTGGGGAAGACACAGAGGATGTATATCATTCACTTTTCTTATTATTGGGAGAGAAATAGTTAACTATAATGAAGCGGCAATTGTACTTCCTTTTCTGGCAAAAGCAGCTTAATTTATAAAATGTTCCCTATCACCTGGCTGCTGTTACCAAGGGAGCTTGGTGGAAACCTTCCAGCACTTGTGTAATTCCTTAAATCCTGAACTATATTAGCCACCAAACCCTTCTTGGGTCACTTGACCCCAAAGAGCAAGACTGAATAAAAAACACATACACTAAAAGGCTTACTGTGAAAAATTCATCAGCTCTTGATATGAGTTATGGCATAGGACCAAGGAACACTTTCACATGTATACAGGGTAGGGGGGAGCCCTCTTATGAATGTGCAGTGAACCCAAGGGAACCTGGAGACTGCATCTTTGACATAAATTATTTTCTTCTCCCAATGTGGATTAGATGTTCACTCTCACTCAGTTTCATACTGCAAGTGTGAGAGGATAGGCGGCTTGACGAAACTCCTCAGAGATCTGTCTCTCTATTCAGACCACATGGTAATGTGTTGAATATTTGTACAAGTCAGGGGAATGTATGAGTAGTGGCACAAGCAATGTGAAGTGAAGAACCATCTTCAAATATCATTTTTTTCCAAAGCCAGTTTTCTCCACTGCATATGTAATATGTCATTATTGAAACACATACTTGAGATGTGTTTACATATATTCAGAACAGACTTACCTACCCAGTTTTATAGTAGTCTAGAAATCCCATTTCCCCCAAAGATCCACTTGAAAAATATTCCCTAAGGTATCCCTTTTGAATCTCAAATTCAACATGTCTAAAAGATCTCAGAATCATCTCTTCTCTCCTCATTCCCTTTTCTCTAACTATGTATCAATCTTCTTGTTTATCAATCTGTCTTCCCTTCAATAAGTGTCTACTGAGCTCCTTCTGTGCAGCCATTACTAGGCAAGGCAACAGGTATATGATGAGGAGAAATAGCAGGCACTGTCCCTGCTTATGAAGGTTTCTACCTGATAGAGGAGACAGTTGTTACTCAAACAATCATAGACATAAATGAGAAAGTATAAACAAGATCTAAAAGGAGGAGTAAGCCCAGTTGATCTTTCCCTCATAATTACCCCTGAGTCTATTCCTTCTTCCCCTTCACCATGGCCAAAAGCCTTGGTCATTTCACATCTATATCACACCAAAGACTTTCTGCTCTACTCAGCACAATGTAAGTACTCATGATTGCCAATACACCTTGTACCTTTTTGCTTGGGTATCTTGTTCTTTGAATTGTTTTTCCTATTTGACCCACTCAGCATCATTATCTATCCAAATTCTACCAGTCTGTAAGACTCAGGAGAAGTGTGACCCCTTCTTTGAATCTGTCCTGTTATCTCCAGTGAGAATGGATCCTCTACCTCCTGCCAAGAAGGATTGTATTTTGTCCTCATCTTTGGTGGCATTTCTTACATACTATGGTCATTGGTGTGCATCTTCTGCCCTGTTCATTTATAAGTGCCTGAAGGGCAAGGACTCAATGTAGCAGTCATCTGTGATTCTTTTGGATGTGTCAGCACCTGAAGTTCCTTCCTACATTTAAAAAAATGTCTCTCTGTCGGAGATCCAAATCACCTCTTTCTTGTGGAAGCTTCCAGACCTTCATATTCCCAGTCTTCCTTATAGTTAGGGTGTGGATGTGTGACTTATATTTTTCCAAACAGATGGCCCAAGTTAGGTTTTGAATGGAGAGCTAATGTTGCAAAGCAGCAAGGACTCTCTGGTGAGCTGCTCAATATCGTTTTATAAATCCTTTTTCTGCTTACCTCAGTTTCTTAGTCTATACGTATTGCTGTAATAAAATATGTTATTTTAGACTGGGTAATTTATAGGTAATAGAAATGTATTTCTCACAGTTCTGGAGGCTGGCAAGTCCAAGATCAAGGCACCAGCAGGTTCAGCGTCTGGTGAGGTCCCCGTCTTTTCTTCCAAGATGGCACCAGGGACACTGCTTCCTCCGCAGGGAGGAATGCTGTGTCTTTGCCCACTCAAGCCCTTTTATAAGGCACCAATAGGAGGTGAATTTCTCATGGCCTAATAACCTTCTAGAGTCCCCATTTCTTAATACTGTTACATTAGGGATTATGTTTCAACATGAATTTTAGAACGACTCGAACATTCAAATCATAGCACTCAGTCAGTCAATTTTAGTTTCCAAAGATACTAGCACAGAAGCTCGATCATTGAAGGAACTTTATAAATATTTGTGGAGTGAATACGTAAGTGAATTTATTATTGATAGCTATAAGAGCATCTCTAAGATTGGGTTTCCTCATCCGTAAGTAAGTTAATAATTCCTACTCCAAAAGAATGCTGCAAGGATTGAATGAAACAATGTATGCACGGAAACTAGCACACAGTGAATAACCAGTAAAGGGTAGTCATTATTGGTAGAAATAGGGATCTGACGATGGTGATAAGAAAAATCAATGAAAAATCGATGAGTTAATAAATCAATGAATGCCCCATGCTTGCACCAGAAGAAGAGAGTCCTTCCCTGAGTGACAGATAGAAGGGTCTTTCTCTCAGGGACGTATCTCCTCGTCTTCTAAACTTGCTTCATATAACTGATATTCAAACATTGGTTGCCTTTGCGTTTCCATGAAATCTGGAGGTTGTATGTATGGGCTTGTCACCTAGATGGACCAGTAAATGGAACTCTGTGTGAAGAGCTCACTTGAGAGTGCACCCTTTTGGCAACATTACTTGAACTTGAGATTCTCAGAAAGAGCCAGCATTTGATGCAGGAGTCCAACATCAGAAAAAACAAGGTTAAAATACTCTTGGCACCAAATCCTGAGCTAAAAAGAGAAGTTTTTCAAAGAACTGGAGCACCCCTTGCAGGACAATAAAGGAACTTGAAGAATAAGAGTCAAAAATTCTCAGAACGACTATATACTCCAAGGAAGAGAAAGCAAGAGTTTAAGCAAATAGCAAGGAGAAAAAAGCTCCCAGCTGGCTGGATAGTGAGGAGGCAGACACAGATGGATGCTCTGAAGCCAGCTGCTGAGACATAAAAGACAGGTTTAAAATTGTATGACATGGCAAGAAAGACCACTGGTCAAATGTTTGTCTGTTATACCTCTATCAAACATATGGTTCTATCTCTCACATTCTCATATCCAGAGCCTGAATTTTTGATGGTTTGTTCATCATGGATTTTTTCCATAGATTTAGATTTCTGCAATATATTTTATTACAATATTTGTCTTGGTGGTAAGTTTTTTGGTGTCCTCTTAAACGTCACTTCTCATTCACTTCACCCTGGTTCTGGTCTTGCCTATGCCATTGATTGTTGGGAAATACTCCCATATATGGTCACATTCACCCTCATAGCAACCCAACAGGTAGGTATCACTAGCTCCCTTTTGTGGTGTAACAAACTGAGCAGACTGAGACAGATTAAGTGCCTGCCAAACTTTATGCAGTCAATTGAATAGTTTAAACTGTTCAAGTTGAACTTAAACACAGGCTACATTCTTTCCACCAAAGCATAGCTACAGTCCAAGGCAATAATACAAAGACACTATAGGGAATCAGGTAAGAATGGAGTGAAATACATGAATAAAATTCATTTGAAGAAGTATTATAATTGAAATGGAGATCATGAGATGCTTAATGCAAGGTGACTGCAGGGGTCCGAGCATTATTGCTTTCCATGGAGTATTTGATAGGTAACTCTCGAAAAGTTTGTTGAATCAAATATTTTCACTTTTCTTATTCAGTATTCTTTGCTCCAAAGAAACACCTTTCTCAACAACTTATTTAAGCCATTGACTAGATTTGGCATGCAAACCATTTCAATGTGTCAAAATCCTACTTCTGGCCAGGTGCGGTGGCTCATGCTTGTAATCCCAGCACTTTGGGAGGCCGAGGCGGGTGGATTACCTGAGGCCAGGGGTTCAAGATCAACCTGGCCAAAATAGTGAAACCCCATCTCTACTAAAAATACAAAAAACATTAGCTGGACACGGGGGTGGGCGCCTGTAATCCCAGCTACTTGGGAGGCTGAGGCAAGAGAATGGCTTGAACCCGGAAGGCAGAGGTTGCAGTGAGTCGAGATTGCACCATTGCACTACAGCCTGGGCAACAGGAACAAAACCCCATCTCAAAACAGAAAACGAAAACCAAAAAAAACTCTACTTGTGCACTCCTGGTCCATCATAGCAACCTGCTTTAAGTATTCATTTCTTCCTTAGTTAAAACCAGGAATTAGTTTCCCTTGGATACACACCATCAAAGCCATTTTAAATTAAATTTCTGGGAAACTTGGCAGAATGCAGGAAGAAACATTTGATTAGTCAATCTTCATGAGAATGATATTCATAAGTTGTGTGGAAAAATTGTTTTCATTATTTAATAATTATAGCTCATTCTCTCTTATACACTTATCCGCAGAGAACTTTCTAAAGCATATAAACAATAATCTGAAAGAAAAAATCTCAAGACATTTGGATTTTGGTCACAGGTAGAAATGTCCCCAGATAGCCCTTGCAATGCAATCTTTTGCACTAAGTATATTTAGGAAAGCAGAAGGCTCTCCCTTTGAAGAGCTTAGTTTGGAATTTAAAAAGTGCAGCCTTTCATTCAGGAGACTGGTGGATAAATATATGTCATAGAAGACCCATGAAAGGGAAAGCCTCCTCAGCTTCCTCACGCATGTGCTTTTCGTCTGTGTTTCAGCGATGCTAAGAGAATTCAGATTTATACGTGAATTCTATTTGTGTTGTTCAATTTTCAGTGCAGAGAGAACAGTCATTTATATGAAATGAATGCATGGAAAAAGTTTCGAGAAAAATGGTTGTGATTGTGATATTCTCTGTAGATACCTCTGGGGAACTGGCTGTTATTAAATATTATTGAATAATGTAGTTAAATGTTCCCAAAGGGAAAGTTTTATATAAATTAAATGTCCCCAATGAACTGTTCATTATTTATTTATTTGATACCTATTGATGGTTTGGGAATGTTCTAGGAGCTGGGGATATAGCAGCGACTAAGGCAGGCCACATCCTTGTCCTCCTGAAGCTTACGTTCTAAGGAAGAGACAGGCTGGTGTGGTTTAGATTTGTGTCCCCACCCAAATCTCATGTTGAATTATATAGCAACATATATTGGAGGTAGGGCCTGGTGTGAGAGGATTGGATCATGGGGGTGGATTTCCCCCTTGCTGTTCTCATGATAGTGAGTGAGTTCTCTGGAGATCTGGTTGTTTAAAAGTGTGTGGCATCTCCCCCTATCTCTCTTCCCTCCTACTCCAGCCATGTAAGATGTGCCTGGTTCTCCTTCACCTTCCGCCATGATCGAAAGTTTCCTAAGGCCTCCCCAATCTGTACAGCCTGCAGAACGGTGAGTCAATTAAACTTCTTTTCTTTATAAATTACCCAGTTTCTCATATTGCTTTACAGTAGTACAGGAACAAACTATTAATAGTACATGGACTATAAGAAAACAATTAATGGAATAATATAATTTCAGGTGAAACATGAAAAACATAAATCAGGGTTAGTGACAGAGATTGATGGGATGGTTAGTCAGGCTATTGCAGCAGGGTATCCTGGGAAGATCTTTCTAAAAAGGTGACACTTGATCAGATACCTGGATAATATGAATGCTTAAGCTGTGGGAGAATCTGGAGGATGTCTTCCAAATGGGAGAATCTTTTAGAATGTGAACTCCATGAGATGAGAAACTTGGTTGTGTTCACTGTTACATCCTCACGTACTCTGCATTTGATACATCCTTGTTGAATTTTTGCTCATGCAAAGACCTTGTTGTGGGACTGATTAAACAAAGCAGCATGTTGGAGCTGAGGGAGCAGGGGAGGAGTCAAGTTGTAAAGTTGTCATTGTTCCCGGTGTCTTTACTAATAGAGCCTCTTTCAATCTCAAAACTGCCTGGTTTGGATGGGTAAATTATATGTCCACTTTCATAAAAGGCTATGGCAAGGAGTTTGGATGTAATTTGTGATGGGAAGTCAGTAGAAGACTTTGTGTAGGGGAGGGAGCAGTGTTATTTTCTCTGTTAAAAATAGATCTTTAGGGAGGTAAATATGTTATGGAGGTGGCGGTTGGGGAGTGTTAGGCAATAGTGGAAATGAGGTGACCAGTGAGGGGTAGGTAATTGCAATGATCCAGGTGAGAGATGATAGTGACATGGACTAGGGTGATAGCTGTGGAGGTGATAAAAGTGGGCAGATTGGGAATATAATTTAATATAAAGATGGTAGTATTGCTGAAGATTTTAATGTGAAGTAGTAGACAAAGAAACCAAAGAAAACTCCTAGGATTCTGGAGACACTGTAGGAGATATAATTATTGGACAATGAAGTAAATGAACCTTCTACTCTGGGCAGGTTAAATTTGAGATCCCCAGTGAATATTAAGGCAGAGATACTGAGGAAGAAGTTGTATATATGAGGTTTGGAGGCCTGGTAAGGATGTGGAATTAATCAGTGTATAATTAATATTTAAAGCCATTGGACTGAATAGGATTTCCTAGGAACTGAATGAGAACTGGGTCTTGGAGCACTTGCAGCATTTAAAAAAAGCTTCTTTCATTCCTAAAGAAGCTAATGATGTCTCAAAGGACATTGAGATATACGAGTAATTAGGAAATTAGTAGGAATAAATAAACGTAAATGGGTCTTAGGTTAAAGTCAAACATCATAAGCCTAAAAAATTTATAATTAGAAAAAAGAATGTATTTTTTAAAGAAAGGAGAGAAGGAAAGAAAGGAGAAAAGAAGCACACAAGATAAAAATACAATCAATTGAAAACATAAAATAAGGCAGAAATAAGTTATAGTATTAAAATCATTATAATGAATACAAATGGTTTAATTGTATCAATATAAAGGGAGAATTTCAGAATAATAAAAATATTATAACAATATGTCTGTAAGAAACACACTGAAATAAATAGGATATCAAAAATTTGAAAATAAAAGGTTGTAATAAGCCATATTAGATAAAACATGAATCAAATTAGATGGGATGGGATTATAATGCCTGATAAAACAGAATTCAAGGTAAAACATGTCATAAGAGACAAAGAGGATGTATCTTGGATAAAAGAATATGGAGTAATAACATGTAAACATTAATAAACCACATAAATACCTATGAAGTAAACTATATAACCTCAAGAAATACCATGCAGCAACTTGAAAAGCTTTAGGGAGAGTTACTAAGTCAACTATTATAATTGGAAGTGTTAACATTTCCCTTGCAAAAATCATAGATCAAATATACAACAAATAATCAGAGCTTTAGAATATGTGAATAATATAATTAATGACCTTTAAACATTGCATATGCATACACATAGACACACATTCTTTTTCTCCATTTAGTTAATACACAACAAAAGGAAAATATAGCTATTTGTAAGCACACATGGAACCTTTACAAAATTTTTAATTATCATTTTTTAATTTATAAAAATGTATGGGGTACATGTAAAAGTTGTTACATGTTTATAATGTGTAGTGATCAAGTCAAGATATTCAGAGTATCTGTCACCCAAATACAATACATTTTTGTTAACTATAATCACTCTACTCTGCTACCAAACATTGAATTTATTTTTTCTATGTAACTGTGTGTTTATACCTTTTAACTCACTTCTCTTCATTCTCCCCACTACATCCCACTCACCTTTCTCAGTCTCTGTCTTCTGTCTTCTTACTCTTTACTTCCATGTGATACAATTTTTCAGTTCCCACATATAAGTGAGAACATGTGATATTTGTTTCTTTGTGCCTGACTTATTCCACTTAATATAATGACCTCTAGTTCCATCCACATTACTTCAAATAACATGATTTCACTCTTTTTATGGCTTAATAGTATTCCATTGTATACATATACACCTCATATTTTTAATCCAACCATCTGTTGATGAACACTTAGGCTAATTTCATACCTTTGCTATTTTGAATAGTGTTGTAAACAAATAGGACAGTGCAGTTATCCCTTTCATATACTGATTTATTTTCCTTTGGGTAGATACTCAGTTGTGTGATTGCTGGATAGAATGGTAATTCTATGTTTAGTTTCTTGAGAAATCTCCATATTGTTTTCCAGAGTGGCTGTATTCCCACCAGCAGTGTATGAATGCTCTCTTTTCTCTGCATCCTCACCAATATTTGTTATATTCTGTCTTTTAAATAAGTCATTCTGATTGGAGTAAGATGAATAGCATATTGTGGTTTTGGTTTGCATGTCTCTGATGATTAGTGATGTTGAGTATTTTTTCAAATGTTGGCCATTTGAAAGTCTTCCTTTGAGAATTGTCAATTCATGTCCTTTTCCCTCTTTTTAATGGAATTTTTTTTCCTGTTGAATTCCTTATATATTCTGGATATTAGTCCCCTAATATTGGAAAATATTTGAAATGATTTTTTTCCCATTCAACAGGTTGTTTCTTCTATCTGTTGATTATTTCTTTTGCTATGCAGAAGCATTTTAGCTTAATTACATCCCATTTCTCTGTTTTTTGTTGCCTGGGCTTTTAAGGTCTTAGCCGTAAATTTTTTGCCTCAACCAATGTTCAGAAGAGTTTTCCCTAGGTTTTCTTTTCGTAGTTTTATAGTTTCAGGCCTGAGGTTTAAGTCTTTAATCTATTTTGAGTTGATTTTTGTATATATCACTAATAGGGATCCAGTCTGATTCTTCTGCATGTGGCTATCCCATTTTCCCAGCACCATTTATTGAAGAGGGTGTCCTTTCCCCAGTATAAGTTCTTGTTGCTTTTGTCCAAGATCAACTGGCTCTAAATATGTAGCTTTATTTCTGGGTTCTATATTCTGTTCCATTGATCTACATGTCTATTTTATACCAATACCATACTGTTTTGGTTACTATAGCCTTCTAATATATTTTGAAGTCAGATAATGTGATGCCTCAAGCTTTGATCCTTTTTGATTAGTATTGCTATTGATATTAGGGCTATATTTTTGTTTCATATGCATTTTAGAATTGTCTTTTGCTAATTCTGTGAGGGATGATGTTAGTATTTTTGTAGGGATTGCATTGAATCTGTAGATTGCTTTGGGCAATACAGTCATTTTAAGGATATTAATTCCTCTGATCCACAAGCATGAATATTTTTCCATTTGTTTGTGTCATCTTTAATTTCTTTCATCAGTGTTTTTGTAGTTTTTCTTGTAGAGGTCTTTCACCTCCTTGGTTAAATACATTCCTAGGTGTTTTAATTTTCTGTAGCTATTGTAAACAACATTGCCTTCTTGATTTCTTTCTCAGCCTGATCACTATTGATGTATTGAAACATTACTAATTGTTGTACATTGATTTTGTATTCTGCAACTTTGGTGAACTCATTTATCAAATCTAAGAGTTTTTTAGTAGAGTCTTTAGGTTTTTCTAGATATAAGAGCACATTATGAGCAAAGAAGAACAATTAGACTTTGACTTTTTCACTTTGGATGCCTTTTATTTCTTTCTCTTGCCTGATTGCTACAGCTTGAACTTCTAGAACTATGTTGAATAGGAGTGCTGGAAGTGGACATTCTTGTTTTGTTCTTAGAGGAAATGTTTTCAACTTTTCCTCATTCAGTATAATGGTAGCCATGATTTTATCCTATATGGTCTTTATTATGTTGACAGATGTTCCTTCTATGCCTAGTTTGTTCAGAGTTTTTATCATGAAGTGATGTTGAATTTTATCAAATGCTTTTTCTGTGTCTACTGAAATGATCATATGGTTTTTGTTTTTCATTCTATAGATGGGATGTATCACATTTATTGAGTTGTATATGTTGACCCATTCTTGCATTCCTGGTATAAATCCTTCTTGATCATGATATATTAGCTTTTTGATGTGCTATTGGATTCAGTTTGCTAGTATTTTGTTCAGAATTTTTGCATCTATGTTTGTCAGGAATATTGGCTTGTAGTTTTCTTTTTTTGTTGTGTCCTTGTCTGGTTTCCGTATGAAGGTGATGCTGACTTTGTAGAATTAGTTAGGAAGAATTTCCTTTGGATTTTTTTGGAATAATTTCAGGAGGATTGGGATTAGTTCTTAGTACATTTGGTAGAATTCAGCTGAGAATTCATCCAGTCCTGGGTTTTTCTATATTGGAAGACTTCTTATTACTGATTCAATCTCACTACTCACTATTGGTTCTTTCAGGTTTTTTATTTCTTCTTGATTCAGTCTTTGTAGATTGTATGTTTCCAGGAATTTGTTCATTTTCTCTAGGTTTTTAGTGTATAGTTGTTCACAATAGTCTCTGATAATCTTTTATATTTCTGTGGTATCAATTTTAATGTCTTCTTTTCATTTCTGATTTTGTTTATTTGGATCTTCTGTCTTCTTGGTTAGTCTAGCTACCAGTTTATTTTGTTTACCTTTTCGAAGAACCAGCTTTTAGTTTTACTGATGCTTTGTATTATTTTTTAGTCTTTATTTCATTTAATTATGTTCTGAACTTTATTATTTCTTTTATTCTGCTAATTTTGGGTTTGTCTTGTTCTTTTAAGTACATTGTTAAATTGTTAATTTGTAATCTATCTACTTTCTTGATATAAAAATTTATTGGTATAAATTTCCCAGTTAGCACTGCTTTTACTCTATCCTACAGGTTTTGGTATGTTGTGTTTCCCTTTTCATTTGTTTCAAAAAGTGTTTTGATACTCATCTTAATTTCTTTGTTGACACAATCGTTGTTCATTAGTACATTGTGTAATTTTTAGGTATTTACATAGTTTCTAAAGTTTCTCTTTGTATTGATTTCTAGTTTTATTCCATGTGGTCTGAAAGATATTTGTTATAATTTTGATTTTAAAAGAAATTGTTAAGAATTGTTTTGTGACCTAACATATGGTCTATCCTGAAGAGTGTTTTATGTGCTAATTAAAAAAAATGTATATTCTGCAGTTGTTGAACAGGATGTTCTGTAAATG
Source organism: Colobus angolensis palliatus (assembly GCF_000951035.1). Taxonomy (NCBI): domain Eukaryota; kingdom Metazoa; phylum Chordata; class Mammalia; order Primates; family Cercopithecidae; genus Colobus; species Colobus angolensis. The sequence goes on along the minus strand of NW_012119221.1, from coordinate 514,753 downwards.
TCTATCACGTTCATTTGTTCTAAAGACTAGCTTAGATCCAATATTTGTTTTTTGATTTTCTCTTTAGATGATCTGTCTAATTCTCAGAATGAGGTGTTGAAGTTCCCCACTATTATTGTATTGTAGTCTATCTCTCTCTTTAGATCTAGTAATGTCTGCCTTATGAATCTGGATGCTCCAGTGTCGAATGCATTTTTATATCTACTAGCTGGCTTGATCTCTTTATCATTATATAATGACCTCCTTTGTCTTTTTTTTAAAACTATTTTTGACTTAAAGTCTGTTTTATCTGATTTATGTTAAGCTACTCCTGCTTGCTTTTGTTTTTTCATTTGCATAGAATATCTTTTTCCATCCCTTTGCTTTTGTATATGTGTCTTTACTAGTAAGGTGGATTTCTTGTAAGCAACAAATAAGTGGATCACTTAAAAATATCCATATAGCCATTCTACAATTTTAAGTGGAATATTTAATCTATTTATATTCAAGGTTATTATACATATGTGAGGCTTTGTTCCTATCATATTGTTAATTATTTTCTGGTTGTTTTATATATTTTTTGTTCCTTTATTTTTCCCTTATTGTTTGCTGTTGTGGTTTGGTAGATTTCTGTAGTGGTGGTATTATTTCAGTCTTCTTTCTTCTTATGGTTGCTTTACCAGTGAGTTTTATAGTTTCATGTGATTTCATGATGGTAAAAGTCATATTTTCACTTCCAGGTTTAAGACTCTCATAAACATTTCTCATAGGGCAGGCTTAGTGATTATAAATTTTCTCAGCATTTGCAAGTTTGGGAAAGACTTTCTTTCTCCTTCATTTATGAGGAATAATTTTGCTGATATAGTATTCTTGGCTGACAGTATTTGTCTTTCAACACTAAATATATTTTCCTATTGTCTTCTGACTTTTGAGTTTCCACTGAAAAACTTACTGTTACTCTGATGAGGTTTCCTTTATAGTTGACTAGATACCTTTCTCTTGCTGTTTTTATGATTCAGTCTTTATCTATGACTTTAGACATTCTGACTATAATGTACTATGGAGAAGATCTTATTGCATCCTATCTACTTGGGGACTGCCAAGTTTCTGTATCTGGATGTCTAAATATTTTGCGAGACTTGGGCGGTTTTCATCTATTATTTCATGAAACAATTTTTCTAATCCTTTTGTTCTCTCTTCCCTATTGAGGAATCCAATAATTCTTAAATTTAATTGCTTTATGCTGCCTCAAATGTTGTGAAAACTTTGTTCATTTTTTAAAAATGGTTTTTTAAAAATTTTTATCTGGATTATTTAGAAAGACCTGTCTTCAAGTTCTGAGATTCTTTCTTCTTACCTATTTTGTTATTGCAGTTTTCAAATATATTTTTTATTTACTTTAATGAATTATTCGGTTCCAGAATTTTTTTTTCTAATATCCTTCTCTTTGGTAAATTTCTCATCCATATCCTGAATTGTTTTTCTAATTTTCCTGCATTATTTTTTCAGACCTATCTTGTATCTATCTCATCCAGCTTCTTTAAAATCAGTAGTTGGAATTTTTAATCTTGGTTTTCAAGAATTTCTTTTCTTTTCGTTCCTTCCTTTTCTTTCTTTCCTTCCTTTTCCCTCCCTTCCTTCCTTCCTTCCTTTCTTTCTTTTTCTTTCTTTCTTTCTTTCTTTCTTTCTTTCTTTCTTTCTTTCTTTCTTTCTTTCTTTCTTTCTTTCTT
>NW_012119221.1:497980-512994 GCF_000951035.1 Colobus angolensis palliatus | reverse complement strand
TTCTTTCTTTCTTTCTTTCTTTCTTTCTTTCTTTCTTTCTTTCTTTCTTTCTTTCTTTCTTTCTTTCTTTCTTCTTACTTTCTTCTTTCTTTTCTTTCTTTCTTTTGACACAGTTTCACTCTGCCACCAAGGCTGGAGCACAGTGGTGTTATCTCAGCTCACTGCAGCCTATGCTTCCCAAGTTCAAGCGATTCCTGTGCCTCAGCATCCCAAGTAGCTGGAATTACAGGTGTGTGCCACCATGTCTCGTTAATTTTTGTACTTTTAGTAGGAACGCTGTTTTACCATGTTGGCCAGGCTGGTCTCAAACTCCTGACCTCAAGTGATCCATCTGCCTTGGCCTCCCAAAGAGCCAGGATTACAGGCATGAGCCACCATGCCCGGCCAAGAATATTTTTTTTTGATTAATAACTACTGCTGCAAAATTATCATGTTCTTTTAGAGGTGTAATATTTCCCTGGTTTTCAATGTTTCCTGTGTCCTTATCTTGTTATCTGTGCATCTGGTGACTGTAACAGTTACTTCTATTTTTAAATTTACTTTCATAGGGAAAAATCTTTTTCTAGAAGATGTTGGTTGAGCACTTTGGCTTTGATTCTGTGATGTGTAGTAGTGTAGTCTCCATATGATTTCTTTGGTTGTAAACAACATTAGTGGTATCTGTGATTTCCTTATTACGTCAGGGTGCAGTTATTAGTGGAGGCTGTGGCATAGTTGTGTTCGGGACTGCAATGTCAAGTGGGCCAGTCTTCAGGCCCTAGTCATAGCAGTGGTGGGGTGAGCATGTGTATCCTTGTACCCTAGGGTGGTGCATGCTGACATCTGTGTTGGTTTGTTTGCTATCTACAGGCCAATTCTTGAGCCTAAAGGTGGCTTTCTGGGATGCCAGTAGTAGCAGCAGTGGAGTGGGTGGATGAGTTGGTTCTTAGGCCTTGAGGTAGCCAGTGTGGCATAGGCAATGGCAATAACTGTGGTAGGATGGTTCTCTGGGTCCCAAGCAGTGTGTATTGGTTTTGGCGGTGGCTGCAGTGTGCTGGAATGACCAGTTCGCTAGACCTGCATGTGGTGCTGACAGGTAGGTGTCAGCTGAGGTTGTGATTGGGTATTTAGGCCAAACTTCAGGCCCTTGGGAGGAGTGTTAAGGTACTCAATATGGTGGATTGGGTTGAGAAATCCCCAGGACCCCAAGCTTTGAGCTTTAGAGTTGGGGATAAAGCTGGATTGGGCAGACTTATGCTCAGGCCTCTAAATGAGGAGAGCGGGTGCCAGCCATGGTGAGCAGATGCATCCTCAGATCCCAGGTGGACCACTTGGGTGAGGGATGGTAGCAGCTGCGTTGAGTCCCTGACATTGTGAAGCCAGCCTCGGTGGCCACAGCCTAAAGCAGTAGGTAATATGCATCCCTCTCATGCCAAATTCTGATGAGGCATGGCCCCCAGTCATGGTGGTAGCTTGCACCTAGCTCACATCTCAGTCTGGCTGCAGGAGTTCCCACCGAACTTGCAATGAATCCCAGAAGCAACGTGGGCCCAGCTCACATCCCAGTCTCAGTCCTGATGGCACTTACTTCCCAGCACTGTCAGCTACAGCCCATATATTGCTTCCTTGTCAGCCCCAGGTGTGGGAGCCCATTCCCAGCTCATGTTGCAGTCCCAACAGCAACAGCCCAAGTTTCCTTAACACCTCAGTCCCAGTGCTGCTGGGCCCCAGGAAAGCAGGCAGTTTGTTAAAGGCTATGCTTAAAAATGACACCTTGCAATACCTGCATAGGTCTCAGAAAGTGTATGGGACACAGCATGAGCTCCCTCCCTGGAGCAGTTCTGTGTCACAGTCTCCCAGCAGCTCCCTTTGTTATTCTCAGGGGTTGGGAGGATCCAGGGTGGCCAGATTTGCATAATTCCATGGTGGGGATGTGAGCTGCTGAAAGTCTCTCACTTAACCCTTTCCCCATGTAGGGAAGTCACTCCTGGCTCCCAGCTGATGCCAGTCAAACAGGCTGCCTCTCCTTCTTCTACTTACTTCTTCAGTGTTTCCTGTCACTTTTCTGTTGAATTCCGGTGTTCTTTCTTGGATGATGTATTTGAAGTGTGATTGTCTACACACTGTATTGGTTCTTTTAAGGGGAGGAGGAGCACCTGAAATGCTTCTAGTTAGCCATCTTGAAGCCCCTACAAACATTAATCATGCAAAGAAAACCTCAATAAATTCCAAATGATCAATATCATACACATTATCTGACTCTCTTCAATCAAATTAGAAACCAATAATTAAAGAAACACTGCAGATATCTCACATGTCTATAAACTAGTAATCTCATATGTTAAAAATTCCATATGCCTAGACATTTGGGCTAAAATTAGCTCAACTTTCAAAAATCTTAAGGTAAACACAAAATACTTAGAAATGAATGAGCCATGAAAATAGTAGATGCCAAAATTTTTGAAAACAACTGAAGTAATACTTAGAAAAAGTGTTAGAGCTTTAAATACATTTAACAGGAAACAAGAGAAATCGAAAGCAAATAAATTAAGCATAAACTTAAGACATTAGAAAGTTAAGAGGCTGAAAGCAAATAAATTATTAAACTTAAGAAGTTTGAAAAGACAAAGAACAAAGGATACATATAATAAGGCTCAAGGCAGAAATCAATATAATAAAGAACAATAAAACATTGAAATGAATCAAATGATGTCAGTTCTTTGAAAATATCAATGACAGATCTCTGAAAAAGATTAATCACAAAGAAGAGAAAAAATACAAATAATCAGTTACAGAAAAGAAAAAGGGAAATTACTTTCAACACAAGAAATATTTACAGAATTAATGTTTTGAAAAACTATGTATTAATTTGACATTTTCAAAATAAGCATTGTGATTTGAAAACAGATGAAATGCACAATTTTTAGAAAAACATAAAATGTTAAAATTAGCACAAAAGGAAATGTAAACTTGAATTAACTGATAAGAACTAAAGAAATTGTAGGCTGGGCATGGTGGCTCACGCTTATAATCCTAGCACTTTGGGAAGCCTAGGTGGGCAGATTGCCTGAGCTCAAGAGTTCAAGGCCAGCCTGGGCAATATGGTGAAACCCGGTCTCTACTAAAATACAAAAAAAAATAATAATAAAATTAGCTGGGCATGGCAACATGCGCTGCCCAGGAGGCAGAACTTGCAGTGAGCAGAGATCAGAGATCATGCCACTGCACTCCAGCCTGGGTGACAGAACGAGGCTCCATCTCAAAAAAAAAAAAGAAAAGAAAAAGAAAACAAAAAGTAAAAAGAAAATAAATTGTAATGAAAAATCAAAGTTCTCCTTTTTTCTAAAGCCTCAGGCCAAGATGGTGTTATGGATGAATTCTACAAAATTTCAAATGCAAAAAAAAAGCTCTTAACATTTTTTGAGGGTTGTATAGTCTTGGTTCCAAAACCAATAGAAAGAGTACAAGAAAAGAAAATTATAGGCACAGTACACTTCACTTTTAAACACAGAAATGAAAATAAAACATTAGCAAGGCCAAATTAGTATGTCATAATAATGCATTTTCTTCATTTTTAATTTTCATGAATATATAGTAGGTGTATATATTTATAGGGTACATGACATGCTTTGATACATGCATGCAATGTGTAATAATCACATCATGTAAAATTAGATATCCTTCCCCTCAAGCATTTATCCTTTGTGTTACAAACAACCCAATTATATTCTTTTGGTCATTAAAAATACATAATTACATTATTATTGAGTACAGTCATCCTGTTGTGCTATCAAATACTAGGTTTTATTCATTCATTATATATTTTTTGTACCCATTAACCTTTCCCAACTTCTTCCCACACCCCCACTGCCCTTCTCAGCCTCTGGTAACCATCCTTCTATGTCTCCATGAGTTCAATTGTTTTGATTTTTAGATCTCACAAATAAGTGAGAACATGTGATGTTTGTCTTTTTGTGCCTGGCTTATTTCATTTGACCTAACCACCTCCAGTTCCATCCATGTTGTTGCAAATGATAGAATCTCATTCTTTTTTATGACTTAGTAGTACTCTGTTATGTATAAGTTCCACATTTTTTAAAAATTCATTCATCTGTTGATGGACACTTAGGTTGATTGCTATTGTGAAGTGCTGCAACAAACATGGGAGTGCAGATATCTCTTTGATATGCTGATTTTATTTCTTTTGAGTATACACCTAGAAGTAGGATTGCTGGATCACATGGTAGCTCTATTTTTAGTTTTTTGAGGAACCTTCAAACTGTTCGTCATAGTGGTTGTACTAATTTACATTTCCACCAACACTGTATAAGGGTTCTCTTTTCTCCACATCTTCACCAGCATTTGTTACTAACTGAATAGGTAGTTTTGACTTGTATTTCTCTGACAATCACTGATTGTCAGAGAAATACAGATTTTGTGTGTGTTCTTCAATTTTTTTCATTAGTATTTTACAGTTTTCATTGCAGAGATCTTTCACCTCTTTGTTAATTTTCATATACTTGTTTGCCATTTGTATATCTTCTTTTGAGAAATGTCTATTTAGGTCTTTGTTCCATTTGTAATGGGGTAATTTGAGCTCCTTATATATTCTGCTTATTAATCCCTTGTCAGACAGGTAATTTGCAAATATTTTCTCCCATTCTGTCGGTTATCTCTTCATTTTGTGATTGTTTCCTTTGTGCAGAAGCTTTTAAACTTGATGTGATACCATTTATCCTTTTTTGCTTTGGTTGCCTGTGCTTGTGGGATATTGCTTAAGAAATGTTTGCTCAGACCAGTGTCCTGTACAGTTTAGTTCCTTCAATGTTTTTGTGGAGTCGTTTCATAGTTTGAGGTCTTACATGTAAGTCTTTAATCCATTTTGATTTGATTTTTTGTATAAGGAGAGAGATAGAGAGATAGGTTTCATTCATCTGCATGTGGATATACAGTTTTTGTCTTTTTCCCTAGTGTGTGTTCTTGGCAACTTTGTTGAAAATGAGTTTTACTGTAGGTGTGTAAATTTGTTTCTGGGTTCTCTCTTCTGTTCCAGTGGTCTATGTGTCTGTTTTTATGCCAGTACCATACTGTTTTGGTTACTATAGCTCTGTGGTGTAATTTGAAGTCAGGTAATGTGATTCTTCAGTTTTGCTCTTTTTGCTCAGGATAGCTTTGGCTATTCTGGGTATTTTATGATTCCATATAAATTTCAGGATTGTTTTTTTCTACTGCTGTGAAGAATGTCTTTGGTATTTTGATAGGAATTGCATTAAATCTGCAGATTGCGTTGGGTAGTATGGACATTTTAACATTATTGATTCTTCCAATCCATAAACATGGAAAGCTTTCCATTTTTTGTGTGTCTTCTTCTGTTTCTTTCATTAACGTTTTAGAGTTTTCTTTTCTTTTCTTTTCTTTCTGAGATAGGGTCACACTCTGTCACGCAGGCTGGAGGGCAGTGGCACAATCTTGGCTCACTGCAACCTCTGTCTCCCAGACTCAAGTAATCCTCCCACCTCAGCCTCCTGAGTAGCTGAGATTACAGGCATGCACCACCATGCCTGGCTAATGATTTTTTTTCTTATATTTTTAGTAGAGACAGGGTTTTGCCATGCTGGCCAGGCTGGTCTCAAATTCCTGGCCTCAAGTGATCCACCCACCTTGGCCTCCAAAAGAGCTGAGATTATAAGCATGAGCCACCACACCCCACTTAGAGTTTTCACTGTAGGCATCTTTTACTGTTTTGGTTAATTCCTAGGTATTTAATTTTGTTTGTGGTTATTATAAATGGGATTTTTTAAATGTATTTTTTCACATTGTTCACTATTGGCATATAGAAATGCTACTGAATTTGTATGTTTATTCTGTATCCTGCAACTTTACTGAATTTGTTTATCAGTTTTAATAGTTTTTTGGTGGAGTCTTTAGTTTTTTCTAAATATAAGATCATATCATCTAGAAAGAAGGATAATTTGACTTCTTCCTTTCAACTTGGATGCTCTATTTCTCTCTCTTGTCTGATTGCTCTAATTAAGACTTCCAGTATTATGTTGAATAACAGTGATAAAAGTGGGCATCCTTCTCATGTTCCAGATCTAAGAGGAAAAGCTTTCAGTTATTCCCTATTTAATATGATACCAACTGTTGGTCTATCATATGTGGCTTTTATTACATTAAGGTATGTTTCTTCTATACTCAGGTCTTTGAGGTTTTTTTGGTTTTTTTTTTTATCATGAAGGGGTGTGGAACTTTATCAAATGTTTCTGCAGTGTCAAGTGAAATGATTATATGAGTTTTGTCCTTCAGTGTGATATGATGTATCACATTGATTGATTTGCATATGTTGAACCATCATTTTATCCCTGGGATAAATCTCACTTGGTTATGATGAATGATCTTTTTAATATATTGTTGAATGTCGTTTGCTAGATATTTCGTTGAGGATTTTTGCATCAATATTCATCAGAGATATTGGCCTATAGTTTTCTTTCTTTGATGTGTCCTTGTCTGGTTTTGGTATCAGGGTAATACTAGCCTTGTAGAATGAGTTTGTAGAATGAGTTTGGAAGTATTCCCTCTTACTCTATTTTTTGGAACAGTTTGAGTAGGCTTGATATTACTTCTTCTTTAAATGTTTAATAGAGTTCAACAGTGAAGCCATTGGGTCCTAGGGTTTTCTTTACTGGGAGATTTTTATTGTGGCTTTGAACTCATTACTTTTTGGTGTACTCAGGTTTTGAATTTCTTCATGGTTCAATCTTTGTAGGTTGTTGTGTGTCCAGGAATTTGCACATTTCTTCTAGATTTTCGAATTTATTGGCATATAGTTGCTCATAGTAGCCACCAATGATCCTTTGACTTTTGCAGTATCAGTTGTAATGTCTCCTTTTTCATCTCTGCTTTTATTTATTTGAGTCATCTCTCTTTTTTTCTTAGTCTAAGCTAAAGACTTGTCAATTTTGTTTATCTTTTCAAAAAACCAGCTTTTTGTTTCATTGATCCTTTTTATTTTGAGACATAGTCTCACTATGTTGTCCAAGCTAGAGTGCAGTAGCATGATCACAGCTCACTGAAGCCTTGACCTCCTGGGCTCAGGTGATCCTCCCACCTCATCCTCCTGAGTAGGTGGTCAGAGGTGTGTGTGTGCCACCACACCTAATTTTTTGTACTCTTTGTAGAGATGAGTTTTTGCCACGTTTCCTAGGCTGGTCTTAAACTTCTGAGCTCAAGCCATTCCCCTGACTTGGCCTCCCAAAGTGCTATAATAAAATTACAGGCATGAGCCACTATGCCTTGCTGACATTTTGTATTATTTTCTTCTTTTCAATTTCATTTATTTCTGCTCTGATCTTTATTTTCTCATTTCTTCTACTAACTTTTGGGTTTCGTTTGCTCTCACTTTTCTAGTTCTTTAAGATGTATCATTAGGTAATTTATTTAAAGTTTTTCTTCTTTTTTGATATAGGCACTTAAAGTTATAAATTTCCCTGTTAGTACTGCTTTTGATGTATCCTATAGGTTGTGTTTCTATTATCCTTTGTTTCAAAAAAAAATTTCAATTTCCTTCTTAATTTCTTCATTGACACACTGGTCATTCAGGGGCATATTTTTTAATTTCTATGTGGTTGTACAGTTTCCAAAATTCCTCTTGTTATTAATTTGTGGTTTTATTCCATGCGGTCAGAGAAAATGCTTGATATTATTGCAAAATTTTTGAATATTTTAAGACTTATTTTGTGACCTAGCATATGGTCTATCCTTAAGAATGATCCACATGCTGAGAAGAAAAATGTATATCCTGCTGCCATTGGATGAAACATTCTGTAAATATCTATTGGGTCCATTTGTTCTATAGTGCACACGAAGTCTAATTTTTTTGTTGTTGATTTTCTCTCTGGGAGATCTGTCCAATGTGGAAAGTGAGGTGTTGAAGTTTTCAGCTACTATTTTGTTGGGGGTCAATCTCTTTTTTTATCTCTAATAATTTTTGCTTTATAAATGTGGGTGCTGCAGTGTTGGATGCGTATGTATTTACATTTATTATATTCTCTTGCTGAATGGATCCTTTATCATTATATAATTACTTTCTTAGCTCTTCTTACAGTTTTTGTCTTGAAATTTGTTTTTTATAATATAAGTATAGCTAATCCTGCTCTTTCTTGGGCTCAATTTTCATGGAATATCTTTTTCCTTCCCTTTATTTTTCAGTCTATGTGTATCTTTGTAGGTAGTGTGTGTTTCTAGTAGGCAACAGATTACTGCCTCCTGTTCTTTCATCTATTTAGCCACTTTGTTTCTTTTGATTGAAGAGTTTAGTCCATTTACATTCAATATTACTGTTGATAACATTGGACTTACTCCTGCCGCGTCTATTTTCTCATTGTTTTGCAGTCTTATTTTCCTTTTTTCCTTCCTGTCATTCTTAAAGTGAAGGTGATTTTCTCTGGTGATATAATTTCTCGCTTTTTTTTTTTTTGTTTATCACTATGTTTTGCAAATTGAAGTTACCATGAGGGTTGAAAATACTATTTTACAGCCCATTATTTTAAGCTGGTAATAACTTAAAACTGATTGCATAAATAATCAAACACACACACAAAAAGAAAACTAAAGAAGGGCTACACTTTAATTTTGTCCCCCCCACTTTTTAACTTTTTTTTGTTTCTCTTTAGGTCTTACTGTTCTATCCATGCCTTGACAAATTGTTGTAGTTATTATTTTTCATTGGTTCATCATTTAATCTTTCTACTTAAGTTGATAGAAGTTTATACACCACAACTACAGTGTTATACTATTCTGTGTTTTTCTGTGTCTTTAATATTACCATTGAGTTTTGTACCTTCAGATGATTTCTTCTTGCTCATTAATATCCTTTCATTTCAGATTGAAGAACTCCCTTTAGCATTTATTGTAGGACAGGTCTGATGTTGATGAAATTCCTCAGTTTTTGTTGGTCTGGTAAGATCTTTATTTCTCCTTTGTGCTTAAAGGATATTTTTGTCAAATATACTATTCTAGGATGAAATATTTTTCTTTCAGCACTTTAAATATGTCATATCAGTTTCTCCTGGCCTATAAGATTTCCATTGCAGTCTGCTGTTAGATGTATTGGAGTTCTATTTTATGTTATTTGTTTATTTTCTCTTGTCGTTTTTAGAATTCATTCTTTATCTCTTGCGGAGTTTAATTATTAAATGCCTTGAGGTAGTCTTTTTTGGGTTAAATACGCTTGATGTTTTATAACCTTCTTGTACTTGAATGTTGATATCTTTCTCTAGGCCTGGGGAGTTCTCTGATATTATCCCTTTGGATAAACCTTCTACTCCTGTTTCTTTCCCTACCTCCCCTTTAAGGCCAATAACTCTTAGATTTGCTTTTTTGAGACTATTTTCTGGATCTTATAGGTCTGCTCATTGTTTTTTATTCCTTTTATTCTTTTTTCTTTCTGCACATTTTTAAATAGCCTGTCTTTAAGCTCACTAATTCTTTTTTCTGCTTGATCCATTCTACTATCAAGAAATTCTGATGCATTCTTCAATATGTCAATTGCATTTTTCAACTCTAGAATTTTTGCTTGATTCTTTTTAATTATTTCAATCTCTTTCTTAAATTTATCTAACAGAATTCTGAATTCCTTCTCTGTGTTTTCTTAAATTTTAGTTTCCTCAGAAAAGTTATTTGGAATTCTCTGTCTGAAAGATCATATATCTGTTTCTCCAGGCTTGGTCCCTGGTGACTTACCTAGTTCATTTGGTGGTGTCATGTTTTCCTGTATATTACTGATGCTTGTAGATGTTTGTTGGTGTCTGGGCATTGAAGAGTTAGGTATTTATTGTAGTCTTCACAGTCTAGGTTTGTGTCTTTCCTTCTTGGAAAGGCTTTCCAGATATTCAAAGGGACTTGTGCCCAATCCCAATAATGCTGTAGTTTTTGTAGACTCACTGAGGTACCATCTTGGTCATCTTGAATATAATCTGGAAGAATTCTCTGGATTACCATACAGAGTCTCTTGTTCATTTTCCTTACTTTCTCCCAAACACACAGAGTCTTTCTCTCTGTTCTGAGCCACCTGGAACTGGGAGTGTGGTGATGCAAGCACTCCTGTGGCCACCACTACTGAGACTGCACTGGAGCAGACTTGAAGCCAGCACAGCATTGAGTCTTGTTCAAGGCCCTTCCCTTCAGAGTGGTGAGTTCCCCAAGGCCCTAGGCATGTCCAGAGATGCTGTCTGGGAGTCAGGGATTGAAGTAAAAACCTTAGCAAATTACCTGATGCTCTATTTTATGGCAGCTAAGCTGGCACTCAAATCACAATACAGAGTTCCTCCTGCTCTTCTTTTCCCTTTTCACAGGCAGAGGGACCTCTCTCTGTGGCCGCCACCACCACCACCCCATGGGGGATTCTGCCAGGCCACTGCTGATGTCGCTTAAAGCCCAAGTGCTCTTCAGTCAGCTTGTGATGGATGCTGCCAGGCCTGGGACTCACCCTGCAGGGAAGTGGGCTCCCCTTTTGCCCAGGGCATGTCCAGAAATGTCATCCAAGAGCTTAGGCCTGGACTCAGAGACTCCAAGAACCTGCTCTACCCCATTGTGGCAGAGCTGGTACCTAGGGTGCAAGACAAAGTCCCATTTACTTTTCCCTCTGCTTTTCTCAAACAGAAGGAGTCTCCCACCATTGTTGCCATAGCTGGAAATGTGTGGTGTTTCCCCTGAAGACAGCATGTCTCAGAGCCCAAGGCCCATTGTGTACTCCCTGGGTATCACTGCTGGTTATTCAGGGCCCAAGGGCTCTTTAGTTAGCAAATGATAAATCCTGCTCAGACTGATCTTTCCCTTTAAGAAAGAGGGTTCTCTTTTGGCCCAGGGTATGTCTTGAAATGTGGTTTGGGAGCTAGTGTCTGGAATAGGGGTTTCGTGACTCTACCTGGTACACTATCCTACTGTGACTGAGCTGGTTTCCAAAAGGCAAGACAAAGTCCTCTTTATTCTTCACTCTGCCCTCCTCAAGCAGAAGGAAGGAGTCACTTTCATTGCTTTGCACTGCACTGCCTGGACCTGGGGGGAGGAGTAGCACAAGCACTTCCTTAGCTGCGCCCTCTGTTGTCTCCCTAGGTCAAGTAGTTCTCACTGTGTACCACCCTAGTTCGCTGGCTCTCAGCCCAGCCTTGCACTAGGATTTGCCTAGAAATTGCAGTCCTTGTGTCCTAGATTGCCTTTCAAGTTTACCTAGGCCCTCAGAGCACTTCAGACTGTAGTAGCGAGGCTTGCTGAAAAACTCAAGTTCTTACCACTGGGATGAGCAATTCCCTCTGACTAGGGCTATTCCAAATGCTCCCTCTGTGTGCAGGTGCTGGTTGAGGCCAGCAAGGCTTTATTCCCCACTGTGATGGGGCAGCACCCAGTTCAATGTAAAATCCCCAAGTTGCTGCATTTTCCTTCCGCAAAGTGCACAGATTCTCTCTCTCTCTGCACCTCTCTCTGCTGCCAGCAGATGGAGAGAGTGTGGTGTCCATGATTCAAGACTCTCTCCTGCACTCCTCAATGACTCTTTCAGTGATATGAAGTTAAAGCAGGTAGTATGATTCCTCACCTAAGTTTTGGTTCTTGTGATGGTGCATGGGCAGGTAGTTATTAAAAAACTACCATGGGCAGGTAGTTATTAAAATTTGGTGTTCCAGTGAAAGGAATGAAAGGTGTAGGCTTCTATTCCACCATCTTGCTCTGCCCCTAACAATAATTTTTTTATTAAGTAAGATATTATTATCTTAGATATAACACAAAATTAGGAAAGTTTTGTCTCCATAAAAGCAAGGATGAGTCTGCACTGGGTGTGCCTTATCACCATGCCTCAGAAAATTGAATAAATCAAGGATTTTCTGCTTACAGCCTGGTGAAAGGATGCCATATCTGTCAAGATCAAGAAAAATAAGGACAATGTGAAGTTTAAAGTTCCATGTAGCAGATTCCTTTATACCCTGATTATCACCAACAAAGAGAAGGCAGAGAAACTGAACTAGTCCCTGCCCCTGGTTTTGCAGTGAAGGAGCTGAAATGAACCAAATACTGATCTGAACTGTATTAAAATATTAAAAATCCTTTAAAACAAGAAAGCAAGGATGATTCAACATCAGAAAATGAGCCAATGTAACTCACCACACGAATACACTAAAGGAGAAAAACTATAGGATGGTCGTAATAGAGCCAGAAAAAGCATTGGATACAATTCAATAACTTCATGATTAAAAATAAAAACTCCTAGAAAATCAGGTTTAAAAGAGAATGTCCCAATTTATAAAGGTCATGTGACAAATACCTATAATAAACATTATATTTGCTGGAAAGATTGTAGAATTCCATCTAAGATAGAAAACCCCCAAAGCACTAACCTCAGGCTAAAATTGATATATTTAATTACATCAAAATCAGCTTTTCTGTTCCGTGAAAATAGCCATGTAACAGAGAACTGATGAAGAGTTTGGGGATTCCAGTAGAAAATTAGTAAAAGGAAAAAAAATGTGATTCATGAGAAAAAGTAACTAAAAGGATAAGTTTTAAATGATATCTAATTTATGACAAGATGCTCAAACTCGTTTGGGATTTGTAAGAGATGCAAATTTAAACAACAATAGTAACTTCAAATCTATCAGAGCACAGTTTAGAAAACTGGAACTCATGCCAAGTGTTGCAGGGAGATGGGGATGGGGGATGTAAAGATCCTCAGCAGTGCTGTTGGGGATGTAGACTGTTGTAGTCACACTGGAGAGCCTCTGATCCTATTTGGTCAAATTAAGAATATGCATATCCTCTGACCCAGCAATGCAGATGGGGAATCCAGAAGATTGTTATGGGTGGGATGTCTGGGTTCTCATCCCAGAGAAAGTCTCACACAGATCTATAATGGGGCATATATGAAGATGTTCATTGTTTTTCAGGGAGGTGTCAGCAATCTGTGGTTTCTTACTGGGTGCCTGGAGAAGTGCTTGTACTGGATGTGCACTAGGGAATATTATAAAACAATTAAGCAACAGTCTTGATATATGTGCAGCAACATGAAGACACTTGAAACCAGAATGCTGAGTGAAAAAGTCAGGAACAGAATGAAGTGTATGATGCCACACAATTTGTGTACATTGAAAGTACTTTCATACAAGACAGCAATATTTATTATATAAGAAATCTATAATGGATCCTGAGCAAGATGGCTGAATTGGAACATCTCCAGCCTCCAGCTCCCAGCATGAGCGACACAGAAGATGGGTGATTTCTGCATTTTCAACTGAGGTCCCGGTTTCATCTCACTGGGGAGTGTTGGACAATCGGTGCTGGTCAGCTGGTGCAGCCCGACCAGCCAGAGCTGAAGGAGGGCGAGGCATCACCTCACCTGGAAAGCACAAGGGGGAAGGGAATCCCTTTTCCTAGCCAAGGGAAACTGAGACACACAACACCTGGAAAATCGATCGGGTAACTCCCACTCTAATACTGTGCTTTACCAAGGGTCTTAGCAAATGGCACACCAGGAGATTATATCCCACCCCTGGCCCAGAGGGTCCCACGCCCACAGAACCTTCCTCATTGCTAGCACAGCAGTCTGAGATCTAACTGCAAGGCAGCAGCAAGGCTGGGGGAGGGGCATCTGCCATTGCTGAGGCTTAAGTAGGTAAACAAAGCTGCCAGAAAGCTCAAACTGGGTGGAGCCCACCGCAGCTCAAGGAGGCTTGCCTGCCTCTGTAGACTCCACCTCTGGCGGCAAGGCATAGCTAAACAAAAGAAAGCAGAAACCACTGCAGATGTAAATGACCCTGTCTGACAATTTTGAAGAGAGCAGTGGGTCTCCCAGCATGGAGGTTGAGATCTGAGAATGGACAGACTGCATGCTCAAGTGGGTCCCTGACCCTTGAGTAACCTAACTGGGAGACATACCCGACTAGCTGCAGACCAACACCTCACACCTCACACGGCTGGGCACACCTCTGAAATGAAGTTTCCAGAGGAAGAATCAGACAGCAACACTCGCTGTTCAGCAATATTCTATCCTCTGCAGCCTCTGCTGCTGATACCCAGGCAAACAGGGTCTGCAGTGGACCTCAAGCAAACTCCAACAGACCTGCAGCTGAGGGTCCTGACTGTTAGAAGGAAAACTAACAAACAGAAAGGACACCCACACCAAAACCCCATCAGTATGTCACCATCATCAAAGACCAAAGGCAGATAAAACCACAAAGATGGGGAAAAAGCAGTGCAGAAAAGCTGGAAATTCAAAAAATCAGAGTGCATCTCCCCCTCCAATGGAACGCAGCTCACCACCAGCAACGGATCAAAGCTGGATGGAGAATGACTTTAAGGAGGTGAGAGAAGAAGCCTTTGGTCAATCAAACTTCTCAGAGCTAAAGGAGGAACTACGTACCCAGCACAAAGAAACTAAAAATCTTGAAAAAAGAATGGAAGAATGGATAGCTAGAATAATGACTGCAGAGAAGGCCATAAACGAACTGATAGAGACAAAAACCATGACACAAGAATTATGTGACAAATGCACAAGCTTCAGTAACCGACTTGATCAATTGGAAGAAAGAGTATCAATGATTGAAGATCAAATGAATGAAATGAAGCGAGAAGAGAAGTCCAGAGAAAAAAGAGGAGAAAGAAATGAACAAAGCCTCCAAGAAATATGAGATTATGTGAAAAGACCAAATCTACGTCTGATTGGTGTGCCTGAAAGTGACGGGGAAAATGGAACCAAGTTGGAAAACACTCTGCAGGATACCATCCAGGAGAACTTCCCCAACCTAGTAAGGCAGGCCAACATTCAAATTCAGGAAACAGAGAGAACACCACAAAGATACTCCTCGAGAAGAGCAACTCCAAGACACGTAATTGTCAGGTTCACCAAAGTTGAAATGAAGGAAAAAATGTTAAGGGCAGCCAGAGAGAAACATCAGGTTACACACAAAGGGAAGTCCATCAGACTAACAGCAGATCTCTCGGCAGAATCTCTCCAAGCCAGAAGAGAGTGGGGGCCAATATTCAACATTCTT
>NW_012119221.1:470345-491920 GCF_000951035.1 Colobus angolensis palliatus | reverse complement strand
CAAATGTCCATCAGTGACAGACTGGATTAAGAAAATGTGACACATATACACCATGGAATACTATGCAGCCATAAAAAAGGATGAGTTTGTGTCCTTTATAGGGACATGGATGCAGCTGGAAACCATCATTCTCAGCAAACTATCACAAGAACAGAAAACCAAACACTGCATGTTTTCACTCATAGGTGGGAATTGAATAATGAGATCACTTGGACACGGGAAGGGGAATATCACACACCAGGGCCTATTGTGGGGAGGTGGGAGGGGGGAGGGATTGCATTGGGAGTTATACCTGAGGTAAATGACAAGTTGATGGTGCTGACGAGCTGATGGGTGCACCACACCAACATGGCAGATGTATACATATGTAACAAACCTGCACATTGTACACATGAACCCTAGAACTTAAAGTATATTTAAACAAAAATGCTTTCTAAATTAAAATTCTAAAAAAAAAAGAAGATATAAAAATGGCCAACAAACAGGAAAAAATGCTCAACATCACTAATAATCAGGGAAATGCAAATCACAACCGCAATGTGATACCACCTTACACCTGCAAGCATGGCCATTAACCAAAAACAAAAAATCGATGTTGGTGTGTATGTGGTGAACAGGAATCAATTCTACACTGCTGGTGGGAATGTAAACTGGTATAACCACTATGGAAAACAGCAGAGATTCCTTAAAGAACTAAACTACCATTTGATCCAGCAATCCCGTTGCTGGGTATCTACCCAGAGGAAACTAAGGCATTATACAAAAAAGATACTTGAATATGCATGTTTATAGCAGCACAATTTGCAATTGCAAAAATGTGGAACCAACTCAAATGCCCATCAATCAACAAGTGGGTAAAGAAACTGTAGTTTATATATATGTGATGGAATACTACTCAGTCATAAAAAGGAATGAATTATTGGCATTTGCAGCGACCTGGATGAGATTGGAGACTAT
Organism: Colobus angolensis palliatus; assembly: GCF_000951035.1. Classification (NCBI taxonomy): domain Eukaryota; kingdom Metazoa; phylum Chordata; class Mammalia; order Primates; family Cercopithecidae; genus Colobus; species Colobus angolensis. Next base: position 490,963 of record NW_012119221.1, on the reverse strand, counting down.
TATTCCAAGTGAAGTAACTCAGGAATGGAAAGCCAAACATCTTATGTTCTCACTCATAAATGGGAGTTAAGCTATGAGGATGCAAAGGCATAAGAATGACACAATAGACTTTAGGGACTTAGGAGGAAAGGGTGGGAAGGGGGTGAGGGATAAAAGACCACAAATTGTGTGCAGTGTATACTGCTTGGGAGATGGGTGCACTAAAATCTCACAAATTACCACAAAAGAACTTACTCATGTAACCAAACACCACCTGTTCCCCAATAACCTATGGAAATACAAAATCTAAAAAAAAAGAAATCTATAAATACATGCATACTGAGCCTTGCATGGATCAATGAGAATAGTGAATCATGAGCTGAGGATTTTAATTTGAAATCTAACATTGAATTTACAAAGGAAGGGAGGGAGGAAGAAAGGCAGGAAGAAATCCCGTGCAGCCAGTTGGTGTCTGGTGAGGCTATCTTAAGGGTGGTCTCCAAAGAGGGTGGTTCCATCATCTTGCTCTACAAGGACGGCCTCTAGAAATTGCTTGTTGAAGGAGTAATTGAAAGAGGGGAATTCAAGTTGGATCCACCCATGGAAAATTCCAATCAGAAGGGAGTGTGAAGATCAAGTGGCTAGAGACAGAGGGGCTAAGTCTGGGAATCCTATTTAACTAGTCAAGTGTTAGAAAGAGACCACTGCAGATTTGGAAATAGAGACCTGTAAAGCTGATCCATGGGGTTCCGTCAGAGGGTTGTGAGGGATACAGGAAAGACATCTCTGAATCAAGTGTGCAGACGTTGTGAGGCAGGGGAGACACTCCCTATTCACAGTGCTGGCAGCCCACACTGGCTCAAAGGGGCCAAATGTGCCCCAGTGTGTTGGGGATGGAGAGTTTATTGTAGAAACAGTAACTTAAAGTGAATTTAAAATGTAAAGTAAGGCACAGAGGTACACAGTTATGAGAACTCAAGTCCTGATAAAAGAAACGATAAGATTGTACATGTTCTGAAACACTTCCCTAAAGGACCTGAAGAGCTCAGCAAGTAAGGCTCTAGGTAATGCATTGAAACAATTCTCTGATGTAAAAATACTTACAGCCAATCTCTGTTTTTAATTTTTCTATAAACAAAATCACGCTTGGATATTACTTTTTAATGTCCCTTCCTGTGTATGTATCTATAGCTGTCAATTAGGTTCCAGAAGAACTGGCTTTTTAAATTTTTCTTATCTTGGATCCCTATATTCTAGGTTAGAGGGCCCTGAAATTATTTATTTTAACTATTCATGTTGCTGGTCTTTAAGGACCAGTAGGTGCTCAGCATGTCACCATGGAAACCAGTGCAAGGGCTGCCGGGTTTTATCGATCTTTTCTATCTAAAACTGTCCTGCTGATTTGACTGTTAAAGATGGGAGACCCAAACAGTGGCCAAGATGAATTCCAAATATAACTCGATGATCCCGAGAGTCCAGAAATGTCACATTGAAAAGCAATGTAACCAGCTGGCTGGCTGTCCCTCAGGGATGCCTGTATAGGGATGCTTTGGAAAAAAGAGCCTCCATAGATCCCTTAAACTGACTCTTCCTCCTTCCTTGGCAGGGTGAGAAATAACTTCCCTTGTCTTCACTTAGACCTTACTGCTTTACGTTTTCAGAATAGGTCAGGGATATTCATTCTGCAACCTTTGGGGCTCCATCTTTACCGAGATGCCTTTTGCGGCACACTATGTAGACAGCCAGCCTGGGGCCTTGAACCAAGAGTCCTGGCAACTATCATAGTGAGATGCGGATATATAAAGTAGCTTGATAGAAACAGACATTCACTTACTCAGTTTTTACAGGAAAGAAACACACTGTTCATCCAAGGTGGATTAAAAAAGATATAGTGCAGAATTCTACATTCGTTGTTAAAAATTATCCCATGTGCAATTACAAACTTAATATACCATCATCCTTAACATCACAACGGGCCTCAACCTGCTCACCACCCCAGACATTCCTGCCAGATGGCATGTTCTGTGAGGAGGACCAATGCCAGCCTTGCTAATGCTCACCACCCCTGGCCCAGTGCAGCACAGGACCACTGAAGGACTCAACAAATATTTAGACGTCATTCCTCTTGCTACTCTAGACTGTAATTGGCTCTTGAATAAATGAGTGAATAACACCTTGCTGACTAGTTCTCTCTGAAATTAGTTGTTGATGTAGTAGTTCTAAGACTTTTGATTTCTCAGACCAGTAACATTTCAAAAATATACATAATGATGGTAAATTAGAGTTTGTGGAATAAGGACTAATAACAGAACGAAATAACACATAAACACCTCTATGATGACCACTTCCTAGGAGAAGCTTTTTCTTTCTTTCTTTAAACTTTAGAAAAAACCTTGTGCCATAAAAAGGCAGAAAATATTTAATCTGAGAATAAAAATAAGTTCTTTAAATTTATCAAATTTAGATTTCTAGGCTGGGCGCGGTGGCTCACATCTGTAATCCCAGCACTTTGGGAGGCCGAGGTGGGCGGATCACCTGAGGTCAGGAGTTCGAGACCAGCCTGGCCAACATGGTGAAACCGCATCTCTACTAAAAATACAAAAAAAAAAAAAAAATTAGCTGGGCATGGTGGCGGGTGCCTCTAATCCCAGCTACTCGGGAGGTTGAGGCAGGAGAATCGTTTGAACCCAGGAGGCAGAGGTTGCAGTGAGCTGAGATTGCATCATTATACTCCAACCTGAGCCACAAGAGTGAAACTCCATCTAAAAAAGAAAAAAAATTTAGCTTTCTGAAATACTCTTTATAACGTCCTTATTTTCTGGTTTTCATCACAGACCAGTGAAAACTTTGTCATGGATCAGGACCGATTCTTTGACTGGTGTTTGGAAACCAAATATCAATGAACTATTTGCCTAAAATATTTTCAGGACTAAATCATTTTCTACTTTTGTATTCTCTGCCTAGTGTTGTATTAGTTGGTTTCTAGTTTCTACATTTAAAAACTCTTCACTTCTTTTAGATAAAAGAGATCTATATTCTTCCCCAATGTAGGTTGATTATTGGCCTAAAATACTTTCTGTTGTAATTATTTCCTTCTTTTTTTTCTTCTCTGCCTTGTGCTATCTGATTTTTTCCTGTTTTATGGAGAATGGCTTTACAAGGTAAGGTCTCCCTCTTCCCTTTGTCGTCTTTGAAACTTATTGCTACCATCTGATATCCTCCTAATTCCTTGTATTCAAGGAGCTTAACGTGCTTTGCATAGTATCCCTTAGTCTTCTAATCTAACATTTTCTACTTGGTGGAGGAGGAGGCAGGCATTTGTAACAAGGCCCAGCTTTGGTGATTTGGGTGTAGAACATTTTCTATCAACTTCTTCTAAATTGCAAACTTCTCCTTGGAGACTATGAAGTTGAGTAATGAGTTCAGGTTGCTTGGGGGACACTTGAATACTGTTCTCTAACTCCTGGCTTCGGTATCCAGAGGCTCTTGCTGCCTTTACAAAACTGCTTGGCTGACTAGGTCCTGGGAGAGTTTGTCCCTCTAGTGGTTCCATCTCATTTTTGCAAGGAATAATGTGCCTATCTACCAGAAAAGATTTACTGTTAAAAAAAGATAAATGTACTGCTCATGGTAAGAAAAGAATACCATTAAAGGTGTTATTTCTTCTTATCAGATCAGTTTTGTGATAGGGGTACTCTGCATTTTGCTTTGTTTTTCCTGGAAAGGAGTGAACCCTCACTGTTTCTGAGGAGCCATCAAAGACAGCAAACTGTGCTAAGAACACCACCTAGCGTTTAAATTTGAAGTCACTGCTTGCTGTACCAGGCGACACCATTAATTTTAAGCTTTCCTCATCTGCTAATAAGAAGTTATATTTTGTTGTATGGCCCACTGTGTTGATTGTTCATTTTGATTTTTTCTTTGAAATTGAATTTACCTGTAATCTTAGTTTTGAGTACTGATATTATATATGCTTTTATTTTCCAGATAAGTGCATGAGCACACGATTTGGTTTTGTTAGTTTTAAAAGAGGATTGACTTTGAAGTTCAGGCTCAATGCCCCTGAAAGTTGATCAATTAGGTCTCTGATTTCACCATGTCCAAGAAGCCTTCCCTGATCTTTCTTCCAAACTGATTTTCTGCTGTATGGCAGTGGCCCCATCTTTCCATTTTTTAAGACTGTGCATAGACATCATCACCCTTGCTACTCTGGACTATAATTGGCTCCTCACTGTTTCTCATGCAATTGGGAATACATTCTTTGCAGGTATGTACCAGGTTTCAAGGCCTGTGCTGTATGCTGAACCTGGCACATGGAGCTGCTTGATCAATACAGTTGAATGAAATGAATGAATGAATATAAGAAAAGGTTTTTCTAAATAAGATGATAAGGCAGGATTAATATTTGTCTTTGTAGTTCTCACCTTTCTCCTATGTTAAGTCAAGTATTCCACCTTGAAATAGCTGAATTTAATTAAACTAACAACTCCATGTAAGATCTTAGCAGGATAACAAAAATCATGGTTTGAGGGCAAAACCTTAAATTCAAAGGTGAATGAAGCTTTGATGATGGTGAGGATACATCTGCCTTTAAAAATTGGATTACCTGCTCTGTCTGGTAACTTTGAGGCAGACGTAACTGTTCTTCTATACCAACATCCCCAAACACCCTGATGTGTTAAAAACAAAAAACAGAAAACAAAGTACAGTTGCTCATTTGCAACAGGGACCAGAGCACAGGACTACAAAAGGAATAGAAGTGGGAAGTCTGGAAAAGGTAAAATCTCCTTTGAAGAATGTCCAGGTCTCCTTCCTAGACTCACTACTGACCTGGTATAATTCCTGATCATTCCCTGAAATTAAAAAATGTAGTCTTCTTGTTCCTTAAAGAGAGATGCTCCTTCTTCAACCCTGAAGATGTGATGCAGGATCAAAGTTATTTTCCTATCTGATGTAGAAGGCTGAGGCCTGGCAGAGCCTGCTTCTGTGCTTCTGAGAGCCCAGTTCCTCTGAATCTGAGTCAGAAAGCAGCCTTATTTTATCTAGCCAGGCCAGTTCGTCCTCTCACTTTCTCCCTACCTAATAGAACCTGGTTTGGAGGGAGGAGTAGCCATATATCTATCTGATATATGAAAATAATGAAACAAAGAAAAATCCTCTAAATTTTTCAGCCTCCTTTGCAGATAGAAGTAGCCAAGTTTTGGCTGGTGAAATATAAGTGGAAGTTGTTGAGAGGAACTTCCTAGAGAAGCTCCTTTAAAAGGGGTTGACTCCCGTGACATACTGTTTTGTCCACTGCTCTTCTTGTTCTTCTTGCCTGGAACTTGAACAGGATGGCTAGAACTCTGGCAGCCATCTTGAGGCCACTAGACAACCTGTAAAGATGACTGAACAGAAATGTAAAAGGAGTCTAAATCCCTGGTGAATTGTGAGCTACTATTCCTACCCGGGACCTCCTATGTCTACATTCTTCATTACCTGAGAAAAGTAAGTTTCCTAATTCGTTTAAATCTATGTTTTGGGGGATCTCTTTTACTTGGAGCTTAACACAATTCTTAACTGATACAAAGGCCTTTAGTAAAAAGCATACTTACATTTAAAATCTACTTAGCTCTCATATGCAATCTGTTCCTATAGTCATTATAAAAAAAGTGTTGTGGAGTTTAGAATAATTTTCCAGAGAACTGATGGGACCATGATTTGGGGAAGACGAAGGGCTGGTCTTTTTGAAAAAGGAGCCATCTACATGTAATGTGTATCCTGAGGATTGAATAATTTTTAGAGGGGCTAGTAGAGCAGATAGTTTAGCTAGGATTGGGTCAACCGTTTGGAACAGTGTTGAATCAGTTGTAGAGGGTAGAAGTTCTTTTCATCTCAGGATAATTAATTCCATGTGCAATATTGGACAAGATTACCTGATCCAAATTAGCAAGAGTCATGTGGCCTTCAAAATATGATTTATGCTATAAAATTGAAAGAAATTACATACCCAGTCCTTGATGGAAGATCATGTCTCACAATTTCTCTTGCAGGGAAAGCGTGGTTAGGAATATGAGATTTGGAAGAATATGAGATTAGGAGTCATATTCACCTGGATTCGAATCTGGCTCAGTTCATTATTTTGACACAATTATTTACATTGCTAAACCTGTATTCTCATCTATAGATTGGAGTATATACTCATAGTCCCAACTTGAAGGGTACTTGTAAGGATTAAATGAGGCTTACTCATACTTACTGAACCTCCTGGTATATGAGCAGGTGCTGAATACAAATATGAACACCAATAAAATTTCAATGTGGGCAATTTTGCTCCCAGAACCTCCAGTGTTTAGCCAGTTTTCCTACGGCCTGGACGCGGTGGTAAGGTTATTCTTCAGGAACTATTGATATGGTTATCAGGGAAATCACTCCCAAAGGCTTACACCGTTGGCTATAGCTCAGACAGATAGCACAGTCCTACTGCTGAGAATGCCAGAGCCCTCATCTCTCCAGACTTTGTTTGATTGGTTTAGTTGCCTGGAGCAAAGCTTCTCTTCACCACACCTCCTTGACTTCTCGTCCTTCCAGACCTGAGCTCATAAGTCACTTCCTCTCTTAGGTTTACCTTGGTCCCCACAAATAACAAGCGAGTCCCTCCTAGAACGCATCAGGCATACTTTCTCTGAGCCTTTACAATTACTTGTATCCCCTGCCAGGCTGTGTGCTCCTGAAAGGAAGGGATGATGAGTTATTCATCTTCATCTCCCAACACTTACTTTATGCCTGGCATGTAGTAGGCCATCAGCAAATGTTTACAGGAACAAAATGTTCAATGCTGTGAACATTTATTGCCACTGGATGGAATGAAAGAGAGCTTTTCCATCTCTCAGCCTCCAATGTTATGTTTTATTTCAGCTAAATCCCCAGAAAGAGCATTACAAGAAGAGAGAGGCAACACTGGGGTAAAGACCTTTCCACGAGTCTAAGCACACGAGAGAGAAGCAGGGAGAGAGAAGCAGGGAGGTATCAGTTGTTAAATAATCAATGCAAGAGGCCCTTGAATGAGACAGAAGGAAAGTTCTCTAGGGACGCTCCAGACAGCCAATATGAAGCTGTGGTTTTGGATGAGTTTGGCTAATTTCTTTGTCCTTCGATAAAGATAGCTCCCCCTCAAGAGTATTCATGGGGAGGCAACGTCCCCCATCCTCCAGATTTTGCACAGATGGAACTTCGAAGCAACCACTGCTGATTTTTGCCTTCCCAATCCCCTGACACGATTGCTTTAAAGAATAAATAATACACAAAGTTCAAACACGTGTGAAGGTGGGACAGATCTATAGCATCACATTACATCTCAAATAATAGGTCCTTGGAGACACAGAAGTCAATCTTATTAAGGGGGCAGCTGTTTCATTTAAGAATGAATTTATGCGTGTGTGCATGGCACTCTGGTGGGAGGTCCTTACTGAGATCTTTTTCTGCCTTGGAGGTTACACAGAGTAGAGATAGTGTCCCGGTGGGAGGAGCCTCTGCATTTTTCTAGGGCCAAGTTTAAATAAAAGGTAATTCTTGATGTTAGACTCTCTAGTTCCAGGAGTGAGAGATGCTGACTGAGGTTGGATCCTGCCCAACAAGAGATATAAGGGGGAGGTCAAGGTCAAACTTCTTTTGAGGGGGCACACTAAAGAGAGGTTAGTCCTTCACTTCTATTTCCCTCTGGGGATGGAAGGGTGAACATAAATGCTTTCTCTTCCCAAAGTCCAGAGAAGGCAACTCCCCAAATTACCAGCTGTGAGTGGCATTTCTTTTCCTGGCTAACCAGCCATCAGGTTTCCTGACCTACCCTGTGCTATTTGAGAAGGGCACAACCAGGCAGAGAAGAATAGGCAAAACCACTCTCTCAGGATTCTGGTTTCTGATAAGGCCAGAAGATGTGATGAGCCTGTGCCCCATATTGGGGCAGCAGATAGTGTGTGGATTTGGCCACCCCAGGTGTACTAATCCCTTCTCACACTGCTATAAAGAACTACCTGAGACTGGGTAATTTATGAAGAAAACAAGTTTAATTGACTCACAATTCTGCAGGCTTAACAGGAAGCATGACTGACAGGCCTCAAGAAACTTACAATCATGGTGGAAGGTGAAGGGGAAGCAAGCACTTTCTTCACACAGTGGCAGGAGAGAGAGAGAGCAAAGAGGGAAGTGCCACATACTTTTAAATTATCAGATCTCGTGAAAACTCACTATCACAAAAACAACATGGGGAAATCCTCCTCCATGAGCCAGTCACCTCCCACCAGGTCCCTGCCCCAACATTGGGAATTACAATTCAACATGAGATTTGGGTGGGGCCACAGAGCCGAACCATATCACCAGGCTTGCTGGGGATTGCCAGGGGGATAACCAAAGAGGCATGTTCTGTTAGGAAAGTGTGGCTGTGAGGACAGTGCTTGCGGATCAAAAGTAGATAGAGTCAAGTGTCTCATTCTTAGGGACTGATACAATTTCCATCAGTAACCATGGAGGAGACTATAGTTTAGAAGCTAGATTAGTGGCCACAAGTTTACAGAAAGGGAGTCTCTTAGTTGGGGCCGCTATAATAAATTGTCATAGACTGAGTGGCTTATAAAGAGCAGAAATTTATATCTCAGAGTTATGGGGGCTGGAAGTCTGAGATCAGGGTGCCAACCTGGGTGGGTTCTGGTGAAGATCTTCCGAGTTGCAGACTGGAATCTTGTTGTTGTGTCCTCACATGGAAGACAGAGGGCGAGGCAGTTCTCTAGTGTCTTTAAAAAAAAAAAAAAAAAAAAACGGGCATTAATCCCTCCACCCTCATGACCTAACCGCCTCCTAAAGGCCCCACCTTCAAAGAATATCACATTGGGGGTTAGGATTTTAACATATGAAGTTTTGGGGAAGGACTCAAACATTCAGTCCATAACAGTGGGCAAATAACTTCATCATAACCAGCCTCAAAGGGAAACTTTCCCCTGCTTGCCTCCGTGTCCCCTGCCGGAGAAGTATTGATAACTGCTGGAAAGATGTCAGAGGGAGAAAAAAATGAGCCACACACCCACCTATGCAGGGAAGGGGAACAGCTTTCAATCAAATGCAACATCGAAAATTTAAAATGCATAGGTCTTCGTAACCAGATGAAACTGTTTCAATTACTAAAAATGAATAAAAACTTATAGAATTGGATTAAGATGCTTTAAGGGTAGCCACCACCCAGTGGGCAAATGGGGACTTTAATAGAAAACAGTGAGAGCAGTTAAGTGGAAAATAAAATAAAATAATTCACACTTAGATGCCAATGAATCAAATTCCTTCCTAAACTGGTTACATGTGTACATATGTAAACATTTGTACTTTAAATGACTTTTCTAAAAGTCATTTAAGGCCATTTTTAGAGATGAGGGTCAATTTAAATTTATTTATAGAGAGCCCCAAATATCTGTGCCCAGTTACCATGACTAGTTTTGAATTAAGAACTTCTTTAGAGCATGATCTTTTTCTGTTAAACCTGAGTAGCACCCAGCTCAGAACCTTAACACAAATGGCCATGACAAAAAGACTTTTGATGAGTATAACGACAATGTCTGCACTAACCACATAAGAGTTAATAATTTTTGTTGTAAGTAGGCTGGTGTTAATGCATTTGTATTTTCTATAAGTAGTGAAATGTCTGCAGAAATCTGTCCCAGATGTGATCTTCCCGACAGTCGCCTAGATGTGTTCACCGACTGTTACAGGGATCTGGGGAGGGAATCGACTTCTCCCTGACGGTGATGCCTCAGTAAGTTAGCAATTACACGGCACCCTCCCTGGAGCTGCCTGCTAAAGGCAATGGAAAAAATCTTTCTGGAGGAGGGAGTTTAATTTTTTCAAAATTTTGAAATAAATGCAGATTTACAGGAGGGAAAATAGTACAGAGAGTTCCCATATATTCTTCATCCAGCTCTGTCTAATATTGATAATATATTCGTCAAAACTAAGAAATTAGCAATGGTAAAATCCTGTGAGCTAAGTAAAGATATTACCTAGTTTACTAATCTGTCTTCATGCTGCTGATAAAGACATACCCAAGACTGGGTAATTTATAAAGCAAAAGAAGTTTAATGGACTCACAGTTCCATGTGGCTAGGGAGGCCTCATAATCATGGTGGAAGGAGAAAGGCATCTCTTACATGGCAGCAGACAAGAGAGAATGAGGGGAACTCCTTATAAAACCATCAGATCTTGAGACTTCTTCACTACCACGAGAACAGTGTGGGGAAAACCGAACCATGATTCAATTATCTCCCGCCGGGTCCCTCCCACATCACATGGGAATCGTGGGAGCTACAATTCAAGATGAGATTTGGGTGAGGACACAGAGATGAAGCATCTCACCTAGTTTCTCAGCTAATGCCCCTTTTTTTCTCCAAGACAATCGAAGAAAGTTCTCAATCTGGGACACGCCATTGCATTTTGTTGTCTGATTTCCATAGTTTCAGATGAGATAGCTTGTCAACTGAGGAGTCTCTTCTTGACGTCTTGTTCTCTGGTCGTTGGCCCTGGTCCCAGGACTAAAGGGCTGAGGCTGTGAGCATGGCAGGGGAGGCTCCTTCACTTCCCTGCTAGAATGGCCTTAAGTTGACCTGGAGAATCCCAGAACACACCTGCTGGGGATGGTTGTGTTCTTCTCTACTTTATGAAGTCACCAAAGATAGGTTAATCATGGTTCCCACAGTTTTCCTTTGCAATTACCTGGCCAGGGTAGGCGAGTGTCAGGATTCCAGCTCCACTGGATTACAGAGACTTTGAAGTACCAGAGATAAAATGGCAGCAGCTGGATTTTATGTTGTAGCCCTGCCACCTCCCATTCTTCCCTTCCTCTCCTCGAAGCTCGTGCTTCTCTGCACAGACATTTGCCTCTTTGCTCTCATTATCTATCCCCCCTTCTTTCCTGCTCTGCTCTATATTCAAGAGGACAGTCCTTGCACACTACGTGTACCAGGCTCCTTTGCCAGTAGAGGTATGATTAGTTCAGCCAAAACAGGCACTGTTGGGAGACGGAGGAGCACAAGGGAGAGAAATTCCTCCTCTTTCCTTTAAGCTTTGGGTGTGCAAGTGGCCACACATGGCTGCTTCTCTCTCTGGTGGCCCTGGCTGTGGTCTCTGGCAGTGCCACCTCTGCCCTCTATCTTTCCAGCAGCCGAGGCTGTGGCCACTCCCAGCTGTTGCTGACTTCTTGTGGCTTTAGTGTCCCCTACATTATTTTTCGTTTTTTTCCTGCACCCCATGGAACTACCTGGAATGGATTCTGTTCCCCTGACCTGTCGAGGTGGTCCATACACCCATCACTTCTCCTTTTCCATACACTCCTCTCACCTTCTTCCTTTCTGAGGCTAGCACAGGGAGAGCTGAAGGACTAAGTCTCACTAAAACTGCTCAAGGGACTTGTTATCACAGGCAGGAACAGGAAACACTCCATCAGGTAAGGGTTCCAGAGCTCAGTGGCCTGAATGTGGCAGAAAGCTCTATTTTCTTCTTTGGTCTTATGCCCTCGTCAATCACCCTTCATGTGACCTGGTGACAAGCATAGTTCTGTATTAGGTTAAACCAAGGAATTACTATCTTCAAGTATTTTTGACCTATAAAAATGGCAGTTTCATGTGACTTGACCTAATAAAAAAAAAGAAGTAGATAGGGAAAAGATGACAAATACATTGTTAACAATAATTGATAGCCAATAGTAAAACTAACATTGACTGTGTGTTCACCATGCACAAGGCATCATGAGGTGCTTCAAACAGTGGCAATGATTGCAGACCCAGCCAGACACCTGCCCAAGTGCTTAATGTCTATCAAATCATTTAATCTTCAACCCTGCCAGAACAGTACTATTATATTCCATTTTATGAACAAAGTACAGAGATGTTAAATAACTTGCTTAAGGTCACACAGTAAGGCAGGCTTGGGATTTGAAGCCAGGCAGCTGGGCTCAACCACTACACTCTATGTTGTCTTGAACTGGATGGGGTTATTTCCATTTTACAGATGAGGAAGCTGAGAAACAGAGAGGTTAAATAATCCGCCCTAAGTCACACAGCTAGGAATGAGCTAAGATGGCATTTGAACCGAGTGGCACCCAACTGCCAAGCCTAATTACCTCCCCCCCTTCCACGCCTCTCTTGCCCCAGTTTGTCCTTTGAGGTCTCTAACACTCCACTTCACTGGATTCTCTTGTCTTTATCTACAAAAGGTAATAATGTGTGGATTTCAACACATACCCCTTGCACGCCAATCTTTTGGTGAATTTATTGAGTTTCTCTTACTATGATACCCTGGGGCCTTACCTGTGTGTCAAAACTAATTCAGAAGGAAATTACTATGGCTTGTATTAAGACCTCTGCCAGGTAAGGGATCAAAGTATCTCTTTCAAATGATGCACTAGGCAGAGTCAGACCTATCCTATTCCCTTTATTTCCTTCTTATAAAATTGGGCATTTAATGACCTTGTTTACACAGTGTATAAGTGCTTATATGTCATATATGCACAGTGCCAAGAAGCACAGACATTATTTCTCTGGGCAACACACTCCATGTCAGTGTAGTGGTGATTTAGGGTAGGATCCCTGAAACCGAGGGATTCTCTGTCCAAAGATCCAGTGATGTAGGTCAGATGTTAACACGATCAGTGTGGAACTGCAAGGGTGCTGTAGCGTTTAAATTGGCCATAAGAGGGCTCCATTTCTTTTCCCCAAATGTCCATAGCGATAATAGCTTTTGGGGCCACAGATGTGAAATGCTATTCTGGACACAGTAATTAAACCACATTTAGTGTAATTTACCAAAAATAAGTGAAATGGTTTGTTTAGTGGAACAATAAATTCTATCATTTCTTTAACCTCCAAATACAAAGAGGGAAACCTTTTAATAAAATGAATTTGTTTCTCAACAGGCACTCACAGAGATTTCTCTCTTTTCTGTTTGGATGATGTCATTTGGAAAACAGTAATTCCATATTACATTTTCTTAATATTCTTCTCTTTTTTTTTTGCAACCGAGCATCGTAATAAATATTTCTGAAAAAGTAATAGTAATTGAGATGTCAAATAATCTTGAGCTTCCTTTATAAGTCTGTATTAATCAGTGTGCAGTCAGGAAATAAAAAATCACATCTGATATTTTAACGGAGGAAATTTAATATGGAGAACTGATCACATAGGTATGGGAGGGTTGAAGGAACAACATGAAAGGAAAAGTAACCATGAAAACCAGTAATTGCTGGAAGTACAACTACTCACAGGGCTAAGGAAACAAAGCTCAGGGGAAGGGGTATTGCCTGGCTGTGCAGATATGGCCGGGAGAGTGCAATGAGGGTCGTTCTGTCAATGCTGAAATAGATGGACGCTATCAATGCCAGCGGGACGTGTCCCTGCTCAGGCAATGGTTGGGAGGAACTGCAGCTTCCTACCCCAGGCCTTCTGATATACCACTAGTGTTCCCTACTATAGAACATAACAGAGAGCCAACTCCCCAAAAGAGAGATCTATAGATAGCCCCAGCATCACTGAACAGAATACAGAAAGGTAGCTTTGGAGCTAAGAGGTAATAGCTTAATAATTCACACAGTCTACCCCTTTGGCTATTCATACACCGTATTTGAAGTTCTGTACAAAAATAATAACTTTTTGCTTTGGCTATAGATGCTGTCATTTTCCATTGGCTTTTATATTGGAGATGGGTATACTAAGAAATACTCTGGGGAAACTCTTGTGTTCTGGATAGTTTTATAAAAGAAATCTGATTTCTCTTAGTAACCAGTATCAACCAGTACAGTAACCCCCTTCTCTGCCTGCTAGGTCAATGGGGTTAGGAGCCCCAGGTGATTCACTGACACTCTTAACTTCTGAGTCAATGGAATAATTTGTGTGTCACCTGGTACAAACATTTCTCTATTATGAAAATAGACCTCTGGGCCGGGTGTGGTGGTTCACTCATGTAATCCCAATGCCTTGGGAGGCTGAGGCAGGAGGATCACTTCAGCCCAGGAGTTCGAGACAAGCCTGAACAACATAGGGAGACCCTGCCTCTACAAAACAATAAAAAATTATCTGGGCGTGGTGGTGCATACCTGTGGTCTCAGCTACTTTTGAGGCTAAGGTGGGAGATCGCTTGAGCTTGGGAAGTTGAGACTCCAGTGAGCAGTGATCATGCCTCTGCACTCCAGCCTCCAACCAGAAGAGCCCAGAGTTTCAGGAACAGAAAGCAAGCATTCTGTGAGTGGCTATTAAGGATAACAGTGAGATAAGCCACTCCCGCTTTCATCCTTGCTTCCTGGACCCATATGTTCTGGCTAAGGAGGAAATTGGACCACATATTGGTCACTGATTCAAAGCACATGTGGCGTCCCAAAAGACAGAACCTCGACCTTCAGGGTATTCTCCCAAATTGCGCTGTAATTGAGGCTTCCATAGGCCATTCTATGTTTTATAAGGCCAGCTGCTCCTGGGTGATGGGCATGAGGTGAAACCAGTGAATTCCATGGACATGAGCCCCTTGTCATAATTTTGTGTGTGTGTGTGCGTGTGTGTGTGTGTGTGTGTGTGTGTGGAATGAATTCTTCAGTCAGAAGCAATACTTTGTGGAATTCTATGCATGCGAATAAGGCATTATGCAAATTCAAGTATGAAAGCTTTGTTTAGCATGGGTTTTTGTGATGGCCAATACATATCTCAGCAGAGAATAATGTATTCGATAACAATGTGCTAAAGATCAAGCCACATCTGCCCTCTGTCCTGCCCATCCTCCCTTCCAGACTTTCTTCTTTGTTTCAAGGTAGGGTTTCTGTTTATTTGAGGACAGATATTTATGGGCCAAGGGCCTTATGGAAGGCAAGTCAGGTTTTCATAATGCCTACATTTCAGCATATGCCTGTTAAGAAGTAAAGGTAAAAGAAGAATGAGGATGAGGTCATATATGCATTTTGAGGCAAATGTTTTTCTGAAGTTGAATTGGCCTCAACACCAGTATTTATTTTCCTGAGCATCATGATTTCATGAAAACTGGTTATCTCACACCACACACATCCAATTATAATTTATATTTATGCTTACTTTAGGGGAGAAGAATGTAAGTGCATTGCTTTCATTCCAAAGGACCAAGAGCCTAAGCAGTTTCCCCTCTATTTGCTGGACATTGTGGTAGCAGTACTGTTCAAGTTTAATGTCAGAGTTCAAGGTGGAAACATCTTTGATGTGTGGTACCGGTACTAAATCTAATCATAATTCTGCCTAGTATTTTTATGAGCATTTAGAAACTGAAAACTCACCTCAACACTGAACATTTTAGGACTAAAACGATCAGAGCCAATTCCTAAGGGAGGGTATATTTAGAAGACATACCCCCAAAGCGGTATTCCAACTCTAAATGCTTGGTTTCCTACCTTCCTCCCTCCACTTTGGTTTGCTTGACTTTTTCATATTTCAATAGCTTGCTTTGTGGTCAAATTCTCATCACCCTTATAACTATGGAAAGACAAAAGTTGAACTGTTCTTTAAATATACATATTAATGATTTTTTTCAATGAACATTTAACAGTGATCTACTTTATACCAAAAATTGGGCTAGGCACTGAACATAGCCCCTGTTACAGGTGCTTCTTCAGTTCAGGCCATCTTAGTGGCCTGGTAGAGTCACAATAACTGGAAAAAAAAGTAATGCCCTGGTTTATCTGCTCATGAGAGTCCCAGTCTCATCCTGATTCCTCTTTCTGGTTTGGGGTGTTTGGTGGAGCATGTCACTGTGCCTGTGAACAGTAGTCTTCCTCTGCCTCTCCTCACTATGGTTACATACCTTGCATGGCTAAGAATTCATCCTTTGTGACCTTGTTCCTGGGAAATATCTAAGCTATGTACTGGTAAGTAAGCACTGACAGAGTCGAAACAAGGCATCTTGAGTCTGTTGTCAGATTCAAAGGGCAAGGGCGATGCCAGAAATAGGAAACCACACTAACGAGGTCAGGAGTTGTGTGAAGTAAAGAGCAAGAGTCTAAGAACTTGAAGAGGGCTTGGAGGCAGGGCTGCCACTCACGATTCCTCAGACTGTGCACTGCCAGTTCCAGGGTGCTCTGTTCACATAATCAGAGTGCGATCAGCACTGCTTAGAGGTGTGTGCTATGGACTGAATGTGTACCTCCCAAATTCATGTGTTGGAATCCTAACCACCAATGTGAAGGTAATGGGAGGTGGGGCCTTTGGGAGGTGATTAGGTCATGGAGGGGAGCCGTTATGAATGGGATTAGTGCCCCTGTCAAAGAGACCCCAGAGAGCTGCTTTGGCTCTTCTGCAATGTGAGGATACAACAAGAAGATGGTAGTCTGCAACCTGGAGGAGGGCCTTCACCAGAATCCGATCTTGCTATCACCCTTATCTCAGATTTTCAAGCCCCGGAACTGTAAGAAATAAATTTCTGTTATTTATCAGCCACCCAGTCTATGGTACTTTGTTATAGCAACCTGACTGGTTGCCATACTAGATTATGTATAAAACAAAGGGAACAAGGAGTACTTCTTGCGGTACTTTGTTATAGCAGCCTGAGACATTGTGCAGTGTCCAGCCTGCACAACTGTACAAGTCTTGCTCTGAGGCCTCTTGCTTTTGCCCTTACACACTGGTGCCATGGTACATAGAGGGTGTGACTGATAGGCCAGGATGATGCAGGCACACCACTTTTTTCCTCATCTCTCCATTGTCCTTTCTATCAGAATCTATCATGTCTTCCCGCACTGATCATCTTATCTCATCTCAGAAATACCTCTGCGCTGAAACCACAAGAAGTACTCCTTGTTCCCTTTGTTTTATACATAACCACATTGCATTTGCCTCAGACTTTTAAAACAGTTGTTTCTTCCAGAAAGAAGGCAGTCTGATGGTTTCTTTCATTGTGGAGTGTCAATTGTCCTCAATAACTGCCCAGCCCATACCTCACTCCAGCTTGGCCTTGAAGAATTTTTCTTCCCTCCACGAGTGTTGCTTTTATCTGATATACCATCAGAAATATTCAGATTAACTTCTGTTCTTAGGGTCTTCAGAATTTTCCCCTCAGTGTCAGTACTCAGCTTCTAGTTAGGTATCTTTCCCATGAGGTAACTTGACTCTTCACGCATGACCCTTTTTTCGGATTCTATAGTAGTCATGTGGCCTGCCTACAATTATTTCATCCTTCCAGGCATGTGGTAGGATTGTTCTTGAACACTATTTTGGAGTTCCATGTGGCATGTCACTTGTTTTGTCAGTGAAATGTAAACAGATATAACACTTCTGGGCAGAGGCTTTGGAAGCTGGTGTACGATTTGTTATGCCCTTTCCCTTAAGGAGATGACCAAGAAGGCACGTGTCATGACAGATCCTATGCTATCTGGGTCCGGGAATGACAATGATGAGTACAGCCTGTCTGTTGAACATGAGCAATAAATAAAAGTGGGTTGTGTTAAGAAACTATAATTGTTTTGTTGTTGTTGCTGCATATTTTTACCTGTCCTGCTGATGCAAAGTCCCCAGATGTCTGGAACTGCAAGGCTACACACAACTTAGGCCTTTCTGGTCCAGCGTCTACTAAATCAAGATGGTAGTCCAGAAAACAGTTGAAGTTAAGGTGGCGGTAGTTATCATCTCCTAAAATCAATGCTGAAATTCACCATCTTGATTTCTACCATCCTGGAAGACACCAATAGGCAGACTTTAGATTCCATGATTTCCACAGGGATGTAACCGCTTCAAGGGAGAAAATAAGGTAAGTAGGATATGGAATTGCAGAGCTGACTTTTTAAAAAACAAGCCTGGTGCAGTGGCTCACGCCTGTAATCCTAGCACTTTGGGAGGCCGAGATGGACGGGTCACTTGAGGTCAGGACTTCAAGACCAGCCTGGTCAACATGGTGAAATCCCATCTCTACAAAAAATACAAAAATTAGCTGGCATGGTGACATGTACCTGTAGTCGAAGCTGAAGCAGGAGAATCACTTGAACCCAGGTGACAGTGGTTGCAGTGAGTTCACACCTGGGCAACAGAGCAAGACTCTATCTCAAAAAACAAAACAAAACAAAACACCAGCTAACTCCATACCAAAGGGCTTTAGCAGAGCTAAAGTCAGAGCAGTGGGAATCTGGTTCACTCTATGGAATGACAGGAGCAAATACCTTTCTGGAGTACAGGGATTTAACAAAAGTGCCAGAACCAGAAAGAGCAACCATGTTCAGGGTTCCTTGCTTGTCACTAATTTCCATTGCTCTTAGCCTTTACCTTCCACTGGTCTGACATGGAGAATTCAGGAATCTCAGTCAGTTACAGGATTCTGAGACTTATGACTATAACCAATGGGATCTGTTTGGTTAAAAGTGGTAAGTTGATAAATTTGATTTTTAGAGCCCTGTCTCCTCAGTTCCTAACCCTTGGAGACTCCCACTGTGTCCACCTATCCCGAGTCTCCTTCTGGACAGGTTGGTTATCAATCAGCTTCTCTTGAACTGTTGTTGGGTAAGTATTTTAACAAACACTATTTCAGCAACTCTTCACTGTGTAGCTCACATGAAAGGCACTAGGGATAAAGAGGTGGTAAGAAAAGTCACTGATTTATAGTCTAGTGCTAGGTTGGCAAATTATGGCCCATGGACCAAATCCAGCCTGCTGCTAGGTTTTGTAAATAAAGTTCATTGGAGCACAGCCGTGCCCATTCATTTACATACCAGTTTTGACTGCTTTTGCACCAAAGTTAGAGGTAAGTAGATGCAACAGAGATTGTACGTTCCGCATACCTAAAATGTCTATCATCTGGCCCTTTACAGAAAAACTTTGCTGACTCTTACCTAGTGGACTATTAACCTTTCCAGGAGAGTTTGCATTTTAGTAGCAGTCTCTCTAAGATTAATGCTGTAACACTCAAGGGAATTCCACTAATGGAGGAAATTTAGGCAACAGGGAGATATCTTGAGGGAAGATATCCTGTCTGGCTGCTGTCAAATCATACCCTATAGGCAACTGCCTTCTCTGTGAATTCAGGAAAGTGGACTGCCTTTCCAAATCTCTATCCAAAAAGGAAAGCGTGGTGAAGGAGAGGCAGCTCTCATCACTGTGGCTGGTTCCCTGGAGGAAAAGTTGGAGAGGCATCTGACCTTCCTGCAGCTCATACCTTCTGGGTGACTGGAGAGGGCGGGGGGTCATGGTTTGCCTTCAGGGTTACCAACCTGGCACTCTGCCCAGGAGCCACTTTGACTCCTTTATTCCTCTGGCTTTTCTGATGACAACAGACTGATTTTATTTTATTTTATTTTATTTATTTTTGCAAACCTTAAAGAAATACTTCACTGCTCTATCTTTCCAAAGGAACAGAGAAAGGGGACTGAGTGAGCAGTTTTGTAAGTTTCCATCAGTTATTTTTGCTAAGGGAAAGTGTGAAAAGTCAAGAGTCAGAGACAGGGCAGGAAGCTATCATGTATCAGGGAGCCTTTTTGCTGAGCTATGTCCACTCCCTGTGTGAAACAATGGCTGTCCTCCCACTGAAATGCCCGGCTATTCTCAGTGTGAAGAACCCCTCCCTCCATAATGGGGACAAGCAAGGTTTCTTGTTTCCATTTTTTTTTTTTTTTTTTGCCATGACTATGATTCTCTTCCAATAAGCTCAAGGACTTTACCCTTAATCCTCAGATGGAGGCTGAGCTGAAATCTCCATCTCTGGAATGCAGCTCACTCAAGCCACACTGCACAGAGAGTCAGCTAGCTCAGCGCCAAGGTGGTGCCTTCCTTTCAAGGCCATGAGTGACACCTCGGGCCTGAGGCTTGCCTGTTGGTCTAGCTGCTGAGAGCTCTCAGGAGGAAGCTTCCACAGCCTGTGACATTAGCCTCAATGCAGAGGAGAGGAAAATCATACAGGGCCTCAGAGCCCCTCTTCCTCCTCTGGTGTTATGGAAATACATTCAATTCATCTCTGCAAATATGGGTGAAGTGTCTGGGGAGCAAGGTGGTACCCTGATAAGAGCTAGGAGAGGCACAAAGATGTCTATGTCATGGTTGCCATTGCCTTCAGAACCACACAGGACAGAGAGTTAAAAAAAAAAAACAAAAACAACCAAAAACAAGACCAACAAAACAAAACAAAACCAAAAAACAAATTCCAAAGCAAGATGGATAGAATAAAGTCTATAAAAGGAGAAAGACAAATGTAGGTTGAAATCTCAACTCTGCCACTTACCAGCTATATGACTTTGGCTATATTATTAATTCATCCAATGAACATTAATTGAAGGCCTACTATGTACCAGATAGTTCTCTAAATGCCAAAGATACAGAATGACCTGACTTAAAGGAGAAGACCCTTATTAACCTAATTGTACTTACACATTCTAACAGAGGAAGATAGACAATAAGCATGCAAACAAATGAATGAAAAATGTAATTTCAGAGAGTGATAGTGCTCTCTGAAGCAAATAGAATATTGGGCAAGTGTGAGTTGGCGTGGTGGTGCTTTACGAATGGATGGTAAGGCTGGGTGCAGTGGCTCACGCCTGTAATCCCAGCACTTTGAGAGGCCAAAGCGGGTGGATCACAAGGTCAGGAGATCGAGACCATCCTGGCTAACTCAGTGAAACCCTGTCTCTACTAAAAAATACAAAA
>NW_012119221.1:414339-470280 GCF_000951035.1 Colobus angolensis palliatus | reverse complement strand
TCGTCACTGCACTCCAGCCTGGGCGACAGAGCGAGACTCCATCTCAAAAAAAAAAAAAAAAAGAATGGATGGTCAAGGAAGGCTTCTTGGAAGAGATGACAACTAAGCTTAGACCTAAGGAAGGAGGCAGCCAGGCAAAAATCAGAAGAGGATTCCTGAAAAAGGGAAGTATTGGTGCAAAGATCTGCTTAGGTAAGTCTCTAAACTTCAGCTTCTTTGCCTATAAAATGTGAATAATTTATTTAATAGGAGTGTTGTGAAGGTTCAGTGATATAATGTATGTCAAGATCAAGTATTTATCTCAAAGCATAGCATAAAGCAAGTGCTGTTTAATATGACTAAGTAAAATATATCAAACACAGAGGAGCAGTTCGTTCCGATGAGAGTGAGAGAACTGCTGAGTGGTGAAGGGCTAGTTTGTGACCCAAGCCTTCCAGAATGGGTAGGTTTGGGTAGGCAGATAATAGGTTTGATTTCTCTGCTCTTTGTTCCTGTGTCACTCAGGAGTTTCTCTTTCCAAAGCCTGACCATGCTTCATTAAAATAATGTAAGCATTTTTCTCTTCTCTAATCTGTTATATAAATTATATAAAGGGAGAGGCTGCCATTTTTTTCGTCATTCTACTCCAGTACTTAAATAAGATAGTGCAGCAAAGCATTTAGAATTATAATTTGTGCGTGAATGAATGCTAGGAGGGCATTTAAGGTAGTAAGTACAGCACAAAGTTGAGTCTGTTTGGGAACTGGCAATGGACCAGCAAAGCAAGAAGCTAGGACCCATGGAGGCAAAAGTAGGAAATAAAATGGACTAGTCAGTTGGAGTCAAGTCATAAAAGATCTTGAAAACTTGATTATCTCAATGAACACTGACACAATGATGTGTGGGATGACCATTTCTGCTGTTCTTCAAATGCACATGTTGGGAGCTGCAAGGAAACTATGACTTCGTGTCTCCACTGTGGGAGTGAGCCGACGTCGTCCTGTGGACACCATCCACTATTGTCCCAGAGCCTGAGGAGAGTTACTTCACTGCAGATAGCCTGAGGGAATATTTTGCTAATATCCGTTTGTACACAGGCACACCTCATTTTGTTTCACTTTCCTTTGTGGCACATCTCAGATATTGTATTTTTTACAAAATGAAGATTTATTTAACACAACTTAACCCTGTGTTAAACAAGTCTATTGGCACCGCTTTTTTTTTTTTTCCAACAAAATACACTTACTTTGTGACTCTGTATCACATTTTGGTAATTCTCCAAATATTTCAAACTTTTCCATTATTATTATATCTGTGATGGAGTACTATTGAAATCATTTTGGGGTGCCACAAACCACACCTATAGAAGATGTCAAACTTAATCAATAAACGCTGTGTATATTCTGACTGCATCCCTGATAGGCCTGTCTCCTGGGGCTCCTTCATTCCTTTTCATACAGTAATATTGAAATTAGGCCAATTAATAACCCTACGATGGCCTTCAAGTAAAAGGAAGAATCGCATGTCTCATTTTAAATCAAAAGCTAGAAATTTTAGTGAGAAAAGTGTGACGAAAGCTGAGATAGGCCAAAAGCAAAGTCTCTTGCACCAAACAGTTAATCAAGTTGTGAATGGAAAGGAAAAGTTCTTGAAAGAAATTCAAAGTGCTTCTCCAGTGAACGTGTGAATCATGAGCAAGTGAAACAGACTTACTGCTGATGTGGGAAAAGTTTTAGTGATCTGTATAGAAGATCAAACCAGCCACAATAGTCCCATAAGTCAAAGGCTAATCCAGAGAAAGACCCTGACTCTCCTCAATTCTGTGAAAGCTGAGAGACGTGAGAAAGCTGGAGAAGAAAAGTTTGAAGCTGGAAGAGGTTGGTTCATGAGGTTTAAGGAAGGAAGCTGTCTCTATAACATAAAAGTGCAAGATGAAGCAGCCAGTGTGGCTGTAGAAGCTGCATCAAGTTATCCAGAAGATTTAGCCAAGATCATTGATGAAGGTAGCTACACTAAACAACAGATTTTCAATGAAGATAAAACAGCATTTTTTGGAAGAAGATTTCATCTAAGACTTTCATAGTTACAGAGGAGAAGTCAATGCCTGGCTTCAAAGCTTCAAAGCACAGCTGACTCTCTCATAAGGAGCTAAAGCAACTGGTGTCTTTAAGTTAAAGGTAATGCTCATTTACCATCCTGAAAATTCTAAATCCCTTAAGAGTTATACTAAATCTACTCTTCCCATGCTCTGCAGATGGAATAACAAAACCTGAATGAGAGCACACCTGTTTACAGCATAGTTTATGGAATATTTTAAGCCCACTGCTGAGACCTACTGCTAGAAAAAAAAAAAAGATTTCTTTGAAAATATTACTGCTCATGGACAATGCTTCTAGTCACCCAAGTGCTCTGATGGAGATGTAGAAGAGAAATGTTTTCATGCCAGCTAAGATAACACCCATTCTGCAGCCCATGGATCAAGGAGTAATTTTGACTTTCAAGTCTTATTATTTAATAAATATATGTTGTAAGTGTATAGCTGCCATATATAATACTTCCTCTGATGAATCTGGGCAAAGTAAGTTGAAACCTTCTGGAAAGGATTTTAGATGGCACCATTCTAGATGCCATTATGAACATTCATGATTCTTGGGAGGAGGTCAAAATATCCATGGTAACAAGAGTTTGGAAGAAATTGATTCCAGCCCTCATGGATGACTTTGAGAGGCTCAAGACTTCAGTGGAGGAAGTAACTGCAGATGTGGTGGAAATAGCAAGAGAACTAGAATTAGAAGTGGAGCCTGAAGATGGGACTGAATTGCTGCAATCTCCTGATAAAACTTTAACGGATGAGGTGTTGCTTCTTATGAATGAGCAAAGAAAATGGTTTTAGAGATGGAATTTACTTCTAGTGAAGATGCTGCAAACATTGCTGAAATGAAAACAATGCATTTAGAATATTATACAGTTGATCAAGTAACAGTAGTGTTTGAGAGGATTCACTCCAATTTTGAAAGAAGTTCTACTGTGGGTAAAATACTATCATACAGCATCACATGCTACAGAGAAATCTTTCACGAAAGGAAGAGTCAATCGATGTGGTAAACTTTATTGCTGTCTTATTTTAATGAATTGCCACAGCCACCCTAACCTTCAGCTACCACCACCCCGATCAGTCAGGAACTATCAACATTAAGGTAAGACCCTTCACCAGCAGAATTGCAACTTACTGAATGTTCAGATTATTGTTAGCATTTTTTAGCAGTAAGATATTTTTAAATTGAGGTATGTGCATTTTTTAGACATAATGCTAGTGCACACTTAACAGAGTACAATATAGTATAACCATAACTTTAATATGTACTGTGAAACCAAAAAATGTGTGTGACTTGCTTTATTGCATTATTAACTTTATTACAGTGATCTGGAACTGAACCTGCAATAACTCTGAGGTATGCCTGTATTAATATTCATAATAGCTAACATGTATTGGGTACCTATTACATGTTTTTGCTGAGTATTTGGCAAACATAATTTCACTTTATCTCTGTAATGTCCCTACAACTAAGAATTATTATTAGTCATACTAAAAAGTGAAAACTCTGGGCTTAGAGAGGATAAATGAATGACCTGCCTGAGGTTACATAACTACCAATTTGCTGAGTCTGGACTTGAATTTAGGTGTCTCTGATGTCAAAGCTTAGGGTCTGTCTGTATACACTATTGCTATGAATTGAATGTTTGTGTCCGCTGTGTCCTGTCCCAAATTCCCAAATTCATATGTTAAAATCCTAACTCCCAAAGTGCCAGTAGTAGGAGGCAAGGCTTTTGGGAGATGATTAGGTAATAAGGGTAGGACCCGCTGAGTGAGATGAGTGTACTTATAGAAGAGATTCCAGAAAGCTAGCTTGCTCCTTCTACCATGTGAAAACCCAGCTACAAGGCATCCACTCTATGGTCTTTCATTATAGCAGTCTAAATTGACTAAGACACCTAGGATCTGTAACATTATTGTTTAATTATTATTTAATTCTTCATCTTCTTCAAAACAGAGGCTAAGGTGAGGTGTATTTTCATAGTGCTGTGAAGAAATACCTGAGATTGGGTAATTTATAAAGTAAAAGAGGTTTAATGGACTCATAATTCCACATGGCTGAGGGGTCCTCACAATCATGGTGGAAGGCAAAGGAGAGCAAAGTCACGTCTTACGTGGCAGCAGGCAAGAGAGAATGTGCAGGGGAACTGCCCTTTATAAAACCATCAGATCTTGTGAGACTTATTCACTATCACAAGAACAGCATGGGAAAAAACCACCCCTGTGATTAAGTTATTTCCCACAGGGTCCCTCCCATGACATGGGGATTATGGGACCTACGATTCAAGATGAGATTTGGGTGGGGACACAGCAAAACCTTATCACAAGGATTGAGTACTGATGCTTCATTTAAAAGGTGCGTTCTCCAGACAGTGAGAAGAAGAACAAAAGAAATGACAGGGGAGTAATGCAAGGTGGACATGTTTCTATTCCAGCTACTGCTTCATGATGAGCTGTGAAGAGACACAGCCTTGTTCATTGTTCAGTGAGAGTGTCTGTGGTGGGCTGAATGGTGGCCCCTCAAAAGATCCGTCCACATTCGAATTCCTGGAACCTATGAACGTGACCTCATTTGGAAAAGGGGGTTTTGCAGATGTAATTAAGGATCTTGAGATGAAGAGAACATCCTGCATTATCTAGATGGGCCTTGAATCTAATGTCAAGTGTCCTCGCAAGGGACATGAGAGATTTGACAGGCAGCAGGGGAGGAGGAGGCAGTGTGACCATGGAGCCAATGATTGAAGTGGTGTGACCACAAACCAAGGAGTACTTGAAGCTGCCAGAGCCTGAAAGAAGCAAATTACTGAATCTCCCCTAGAGCCTTTGGAGGAAATGAGGCCCTGCCAATACCTTCATTTTGAACTTCTGGCCTCCAGAACTGTGAGAGAATAAATTCCTGTTTAAAACCACCCAATCTGTAGTAATTTGTTATAGCAGTCACAAAAAATTAATTCAGTGTCTACTCAGTTGTGTGGACATCTCCTATCAGGATGTACAGAGAAACCATATCTTGCAGAAGTACACAGAGGAAAGAAAGAGGGAATTTACTGGGCCTTCTCTCATTCCCTATTTGCCTTTGGTCAAATTTTACTCCACAGG
Organism: Colobus angolensis palliatus; assembly: GCF_000951035.1. Taxonomy (NCBI): domain Eukaryota; kingdom Metazoa; phylum Chordata; class Mammalia; order Primates; family Cercopithecidae; genus Colobus; species Colobus angolensis. Next base: position 465,107 of record NW_012119221.1, on the reverse strand, counting down.
GTAATTGTCTCTTCTCACATCTCCCAGCAATACGTGGCTTTGCTGGGAGCTGCTTGGGAAAACAGAACCTTAAGGTGAAATGTTTCATTCAAAAGCAGGAGTGGCAAAACAACAACAACAAAAACCTAGAAACAGAAGGCCACATGGCTAATGAGCCTTGGGATACAGCAGTCCCTACAGGGAGGGTCTGATCCTCTTGGCAAGCAACTGGGCAACCCCAAATGCTGAAACTACTCAGGCCCAAATGTATCTGGTGGGACGTTACAGCAGTGAGATACAGCCAGTGGCCGAGGGGTCCAGAAATGATGGTACCAAGTGGATCTGAGGAGGGACAGAAAACATGCCTGATGAGAATCATCAACCTCAACCCACCATTTCAGTCACAAAGACTTTATCTGGTGTCCACTGTGTGCAGAACATTCCTGGCATGAAATTCTTTCTGCTAACCAAGTGGTGACATGTATTGTAGGATGGCTCATTCAACATACAATCCCAACTCCCTCTCCTTTGCCTTCTTTCACTCTAAAGTCTGGGAAGGTTCATACGTTATTTTTTAGCTTCTCTTACAAATCATAGTGGCCATGCAGTTTTGGCCAATAGACTTAGGCAGCTGTGTATTGGAGAGGTTATTTCTTCCTGAAACCTCACAGAGATAAACTCCTATCTCCTACTGCTTCTTCTTGCCTGGGGTGCAGTAGCCATCATGTGACCATGGGGCTAATACATAAAAAGAGGCCAAAAGAATCCTAAAGACATGCACGCAGATGCCACTGAACTGCAGAACCAGCACCACCAGCAGCTGTCTATCCTTTGACTTCTTGCTGTGTGAGTATATTAGTTAGTTAGGACTGTCATAACAAAATACCACAGACTGGATGCCTTAAGAAACAGAAATTTGCTTTCCCATGGTTCTGGAGGCTAAAAGTCCAAGATCAAGCAGTTGGTATTGGCAGATTTGACTTCTTCTGAGGCCTTTCTCTATGACTTGCAGATGGCTTTTTTTTTTTACTGTATCCTCACGTTTTCTTCCCTCTGTGCATGTAAATCCCCAGTGCCTCTTTGTATGTCCAAATTTCCTCTTCTTATGAGGGCACCAGTCAGATTGGATTGGGCCATGGTTGTCAATATTACATGTCAACTTGACTGTGCTACTGGGTTCCAAGATAGTTGGTCAAACATTATTCTGGGTGTGTCTGTGAGGGTGGTTCTGAATGAAATTAACATTTAAATGGGTAGACTGAATAAAATGATTGCTGTTCCTGATGTAAGTGGGCTTCATTCAATCAGTTGCAAGCCTGAAGAGAACAAAAAGTCTGGCCCTCCCCTGAGTACAAGAGAATTCTTCTTGCCTGATGGCCTTTGAACTGGAACATCAGCTTTCTTCCAGCCTTTGGACTCTAATGGAAACATTAGCTGTTTCTGGGCCTTTAGACTGGAATTTATTTTCACCGTCAGCTTTCCTAGTTCTTAGGCATTGGAACTCAGACTGGAATTAACACATGGGCTCTCCTGGGTCTCCAGTTTTCCTACTCATCCTGTAGATCTTGGACCTCAGAACCTACCAGCCTCCAAAATTATGTGAACCAATTCCTTACAATGTGTGTATGTGTGTGTGTGTGTGCTTCTGTGTGTGTGTGTGTACATATCCTAATGGTTCTGCTTCTGTGGAGAATTCTGAATAATAAAGGGCCCAGCCAAAGGCCATGATTCATTTTAACTCAGTCACCCCTCTAAAGGCCCTGTCTCCAAATACAGCCATGTTCTGAGGTTGTGGGGTTTAGGGATCCAACATATGAAATTTGGCAGGACTCAGTTCAGTTCCCTAACAGTAAGTAAACAGTCCTTTATTTGTTTAAGCTGTTGTTACTTGCAGTTGAGAACATACTTAACTGCTTGCACAAGGTGTGGATTCACATACTAAGTTTGATAATTCACAAGAAAGTGTGTGGTTATGTTTCCTATTAGCATGTACCAGTTTCTTCCATCTTTGAAGAGTCATTTAGTGGTTAAAACCTGGGCTTGGGAAAAAGTACATCTTAAAGGGGATCTGTTTGATGACCAGCTTTGGGGGCATTTCCCAACCATGGTTCTGTTTGTCCCTTCACAGCTAATATTAAAATAACGCTATATGCCCTTGATGTGAAAGTCATTCCACATATGGAATCATCATCGGGGCTTGGGAGTGGAGCTGGGGAGTTCAGCAGCCATGGAGAAGCAGCTGTTTTTAGCCACACGTATTGAAATGTCCTGACGTGTGCTTCCCAGCCATGTCAGCTGCTAATCTGTATGAATTAATGCTGTAATAATTGGGCCATATTCAGCAAGCACTAATTTCTTTCACTACATCAAATCAAGCCTCATGATTGTTTAGAAATAAACAAGCCATACCCAGAATGTTGAATCTCCACTCCAGCAGCTGGGTTCCGAACAGATCTGGAAAGCTCTGGCAAGGAGGCTGGGTTGACCAATGGTAGGACTCATTCCTGAGAGTGGACGTCCAGACACAATCATTTTAGGCCTGATTGGACCCAATTACATTTTAAAGATGAAAGGAAGCCAGGTTTTTTTTCCTGCACGGTGTTCAAATTCACTCAGGAAACATCCTTCAGTGCTGCTGTCTTCTTCCAGAGCCTACACCTAGACAGCATAAAGAAAACAGCCTAGCAGCTAATATCTCCAAATGAGCTGTCATTACCCATGCCTTGCTCATGGTGTCACTGGAGTGAGACCATGAGAGAGAATATTTCAAAGACTCACAGGTCAGACTGCAAATAAACCTCAGAGGAAGTGTCTAACAGACACTTGCAAGCAAGAAAACAGGAAAACCGAAGCAGGAGAGAGGGCGAGAGGGCAAGTGAGCACGGGATGCTGGCCTTTACGCTGCCTGCAGGATGGGGGAAAGAACTAAATCTAGGATGATGAGAAAGACGGTACAGACAAGACTGATGAGTTATGCTAGAAAGAGTATGGGGTGGCTCTCCAAATAATATATTTAGCAGATCAGTGGGAACATAAGATTTCTCACTGTAGTCACTTGGCGATGCTTTCAGTAGAATCATGGATGTCAATATTGCAATCTCCCTTCTCTTTCACTCACACACTCTCATATTAATGAGCACCTTCTCCAGGCCAGGCCCTGTGCTTGATCCTGGGGAACAAAGCAGACACAGGTCCTGCCTTCCCTCCCCTCCTCTCCTATCCTTTCCCATCCTGTACCTTTCTCTTTCTCTCCCTCCCTCCCTCCTCCTCTCCCTGATCCTTCCTTCTTCCTCTCCCCTCTATGCCTAGGGTCTAAATAAATTTGGGGGAAGATTAATATTCTGTTCAGTGGAACCATTGTTTGCTAACCACTTACTAATTAATTTTCCAAATAAGCAATGCAGGACTGAATTGCACATCTTTTCTCACAGCAGTTGTTATATGTAGACATAAGGATCTCCCCCCTCCCCACCCTGGGGTGCCTCCCTCAATCTCTCCCCCCGTGTTTGCTGCTTCGCACTCCACTCCCCATGAGCTGCTTATCTATCCACAAGCTTATAATGTCAGTGCCTTCTAAAGCTTCTTTAGAATTCCCTCCTCTTCCCTTCTGTCCTCATCCTGTCAGTCAGGATGAAGAAAATTAAGTTGTGTAAGTCTGTGATCCCAGTTTCCAGGCCCTAGAGCTGTCTGGGAACTGCTAGGTCACCTGGGTCTGGATTCAGATGGGAGACGTAAAAAGCCGCAGGAGCTCTGGGAAATAGGTGCCAGTGTGTCCCCAAAGCTCCAATTTTCTAGTCCATAATTTGGAAAGCAGAAAGAAAGCTGTGAATCAAAGCTCCAAGGAAATTGTTTATAGCGATGGTGTCAATGAACCAGAACCGAAAGCAGGATGAGGCTCCCAGGCCACCTTCCACTCTCAGGAGCTGCACTGCAACATATGGTGTGTAGGTCCTGCACTGCACAATAGGCTCAGTGGAAAGGGCAGCTCCCTTTCAGCTGTCCCAGACCACTTAGGGGCTCTTTGCAGAGCTGCATTTGCTGCATGGAAGGGGGATCTTGTCATGCACTTGCCTAGCTGTTGGCCCTAGAGTTCATCTGCTTAGAGAGGCACCTTTTTTCAGATTCACACAGAGGGACCATACATGCCTACTCTGATTAAGAGAAGAACAAAATTATAAACTGATTGGCTTTTTAAAGTGTTTTGTTTTTTTAATTTAAAAAATTGCTTTGAAGATGTGTTTTAGAATTATTATACATTCAGTGCTATCTCTAATACCTTTCCTGTTTGATACTATAGTGATAATAGCTCCCATTTATGTGAACACTCTAGATGCCTGGTGTTGCACTGGGGGCCTGAATCTATTATTTGTGATTCTTCCTCCCCTACCTGCTTTTGCTGTGATTCACTACAGGGAGAGCATTCCTCCTACTTCATTGAATTTGACCTTGGCCCTGGCCTTGTGATATTTTGGCCCATAGAATGTGTGCAGAAGTAACAATGTTCCCTTCTTATAGACCAGCTGAGTCTATATAAGGCATGGTGAGTTGATGCCAATCCTCTTGAGGTTCTATTTTCTGCCATGAGAGAAAAGCTTGCCCCCAGGCAATTGTCACCCTTTCACCTGAAATCAAGACGCTTAAAGCAGACCTGAACCAGACCCAAGCCTAGAGGCCAGGAAAGCTCAGGCAAGAGCAGCTGGGTACATCTAAACTACAGTGAATGGAAACATGAATACAACATGAATGTTCATTATTTCAAGTCATGGAGAATGGGGGATTATTTGTTATGCAGCATCACAGTAATAGTGGACACCTATGATGTGTTTTTTGTTTTTTTTTTTTTAAAAAACAAACAAATTGTCACAACTACTCTTTAAAGTAAGTACAGTATTTCCATTTTACATAAAGGAAAACCAAGGGTCTGAGAGGTTAGAAAACTCGTTTAAATTAATAACTGGTATATCCAGTATTAATATCTAGGTCTGCCCGATTCCAAAGCCTGTTCTCTTTCTACCTCCCTCATGTTGTATCCAGAATATTGATACTATGCCACCTAGAGAGATCCTTAACTATCAAAAATTATGCTATTATAGCCAATAACTTTGCATTCTACTTACTAGAGCTGGGCAAGGAATTGTTTTGCAAGATTGCATCCAAAATGTCTCTCGGCTCAATTGTCAGTTCCACAAAAGATTCTATTAAACATAATTCATCCTTCCTTTTCTCCTCTATGCACTCCACACTTTCTGTTATTCAAAGTTTGAAGGTTTTAAAGAGGATTCATAGTTCTCCAGGCCGAGATTACCTATGGCTGCAGTAGAGTTTGACTTGCATTTTGTTTGTTGTCAATACAATAAGCCAGAAACAGATGCAGATCATTGAACTGAAGAATGACTTTTCTCTCTTGATGGCACTTTGAGCAGAAAAAACATCTTTGATGTATTGTTAAGTGAGAAAAAAATAGCAAAGTGCAGAACAATGTGCATTGTACATTATTATTTGTATATTTTAAAAGCATATATACATGTGTGTATGAATGTCTATATCTACATAGGATGTCTCTGGAAGAGTACTCTAGAAATATAAAGGCAGTTGCCTCTGGTTTGGGAACATGGTGGCTTATGGGAAGTGAGGGTGGGAGAGAGAATGATTTTTCACTGAACAGTCCTTTAAAGTTTTTTAAATTGGTGTGCATGTTTACATTATTCCCCAAAATAATGAATACATTTTTTAAAGACAGAAAGTACATCTTCTATGGCCTACCCCCCTTTACTTTATTTAAGCTGTGTCTATTGTGTCTCAGACACACTGACTTTTTGAAGGGATTCGAGAGGAGGAGCTAGCCCAAGAGGAAGAGGCCCTTTCTGGCATGTTCTCTTCCTCTTGATAGTTGAGGTGCATATAAACATCTTCAAAGTCTCCATGGACAACAGAGACAACACGAACTGGAGCCCACTGGCTCCCACAAGTGAAAGCGATTTTCTTCATTCATGACTCAAAGGCTGTAGAGTGAAAAACAAGAATTGATCAGCTGTTTTATTGTTTTGTTTTTAAAGACCAAACATGTCATCTTATCTTGTTCTGAGTGAGACAGCTACATGATGAACATCCTAAAAGTTGAAGACCTTGGATTTACACCTGCAAGCCAAGGATGTTTTTCTGTTAAATTCTAATCATATCATTAGAGTTTATTAATTGTTTCAACAAACAGACATCTATGTCCATTCATTTTTTTTTTAAGACAGGGTAAATAAATCAACTTTCAAATCATGTCCTTCTGCAAACGCCAGCTGCACAGGAAAAGGAAGGCCGCCTGTTAGCAGCCTCTCACTGAAGGGCTAGGCTGAGGCTGTTGGTGTGCATGCCCAGAGCAGAGCTGTCTGTTAATGAGTCCTACAGCCCACAGGAAAGAACCTCAGCGGAAAGCAAGAAGGCAGAACAATTGTGTGAACTGAGCTCCCTTTCTTACTCTCCAAACATCTGGCCACTGTATGTGTCATTTCTTTGATTCAAACTTGCTCTGGGGTTATTGATAGGGAAAATCTCCACCTGGGGGCTGGAAGGGACTGCTTCTTCATCAAAGAATAGCTAGCACAGACTCACTTTTAATAGCAAAATAATAGAGCAGGTCACTTATAAACCACATTTCTGAAATTGCCCAGCCATGCTCTGCCAACTCTTCATGGGGAGAATAAGACAAAAGCTGGAAGCAAAGAGAGAGTAAGGAAAGTCCCTAACGATTAGGGCTGAAGAAAAAACAAAGCATGCAAGACGCCATCTTGATGTTGGCTAACGATGGGGAAAATCTCTGCTGTTTAATATAATGCATTTATAAACACAGATGTCAGGGACAGCAAGTTTATTTTTGTAGTTCTGCATCTTACATTTTCCCAATTGATGCTGTTTCTTTTCTTCTTCTACGTCAGAACAGCCAAACAGGATTCAAGTGATGCATTTGGATGGCTTGCTTCCCTGAATTGTGTCTATATCCATTAACACGGCAGACACTTAGTTCCACCTGTAGACATGACAGTTTTGTCATCTTCACAACTGTTCTCATTGTCCTGATCCTTATTTCATTTTACTGGGCTACCTTGAATAACAACCTCCTGGGCTTATTTTACTGACAGTTAAAAATCAGTTTTGGTAGTAATTTTGCCTGGAAATCAGCTATTAAGTTTATGTGCTTGTCAAATTTTAACTATATGCCTAATTTAAAAGTACTTAGAGCCACTTAAATTTGGTTGAGTGCCAATGTTAAGATGCAGTCAAATCTCAATGACTGCACACTGCATGCTTAGTTTGCAGCAGACTTCTTTCCCTTCTCTTTCCACCTCTCTTGTTAGCACCTGCACCAGGAAATGGGTGGGTGGGTAGGTGGGTGGGGTGCAGAGAGTGAAGGAAAATGAAAGTGATGCTGAGCCAGCACCACCAAAGGGAGACTCAGAGTCTTACCTTTGGGCTCTAAAAATGAAATCGATGGCACGACTTTAGATTGCCAGAGACTAAATTGGCAGCCACATACTTGAAAGACGTGAGAGTTTGGTTAATTGCAAGCTTAATATCTTGAAAAAACACAACATTCATGTTAGACTTATGGCATACTAACATGCACTGTTCTAAATGCTTCATAGATATTAACTGTTTTCATTCTCACAGCAACTTTATGAGGTAAATACTATCATTATACCCAATTATCAGATGGAAAATTGAGGCATAAAGAGAATAACTTGCATATAGTTACATTGCTAGAAAGTTCCAGGGTCAGAATTCAAATTCTGTCATTCTGGCTCCAGAATCCATGCTCTGAAGGCTGGACCTTCCTCTGAGCCAGCAGCAGGGTGCAGCTGCTGCTTTTTTATTAAATATTAAATATTAAAGATATTTATTAAATTAAAATATTAAAATATTTTATTAAATATTAATAAAATTAAAATATTATTTTTATTTATTATTTATTATTTATTTATTATTATTTTAAATTTAAAAATAAAATTAAAATAAGATTAAAAATATTAAAGAAAGCCACTACAAAACAAATACAGAGTATGTTCCTGTTTGATGTTATCGCTGGCTGAAGCTCATTGCAATAAATGTTACAAAGCTCAAAGTCTCTATGAGAAGAAAAATAGATGTCCAAAGCCGGTTCAATTCTTTCAAATAATAGCAACCAAAATAAAATTAGAGAATCTTAAAAATAATTAATATTATCCTTAATATCAATTAGAAATATGAGGGTAAAATTTCAAGCCAAATTAACTTTCCCAGGTCTTCAACTTCTCATCTGCCCAGTGCTTGGTAAGAGCTAGATAATTTCCTAATCCTTTCACATTTTAAGCTTCTTATATTCTCCCAATTGATCTTTCAGGTCAGTGATGTGTCCATTTATTTAGTCATACATAGAATTGGTGTTTCTCCAGCATTAGCGTTTTTTTTTTTTTTTGAAATGGAGTCTCCCTCTGTTTTCCAGGCTGGAGTGCAGTGGTGTGATCTCAGCTCACTGCAACCTCCACTCTCGGTTTCAAGCAATTCTCCTGCCTCTGCCTCCTGAGTAGCTAGGATTACAGGCACCTGCCACCACGCCTGGCTAATTTTTGTATTTTTAGTAGAGACGAGGCTTCACCATATTGGCCAGGCTGCTCTCAAACTCCTGACCTCTGGTGATCCACCCGCCTCGGCCTCCCAAAGTGCTGGGATTAGTGTTAGTGTTTTAAAAGGCAACTTGCTCGCTTTGTGGGGAACAGTCTGATAAGAAGATGAGACACAGGCATAGGGACACATACAGCTGTATGCAAGCGATACATAAAATGTATGCATGCAGCTGTAATGAAAGCTTGTGCAGTGCCAGAGCTGTGGGAATTATTGGGCAGTATCAGTTAGTGTTCTTATTTGCAGATAACGTTATCATTGTACCTGCTTTATGTAAGAAGTGTTGTTAAGGGAATATTAAACATGCCTAGAATCTTTGGAAGAGCTAGAGGAATATTCTCTGGGCTGATGCTCTAGGAACAATGCTTAACACTACCTTAGAGAACTGACCTGTTAAGGGTGATGCCTCACGCTGACCCTGGCACCAACCAGATGGCTCCCACCACCTGCACCAGCACAATGCATGTTCCATGACCCCCTCGTTTCCTTAACTCACTTCCAAATGAGAGTCTCTCATGGATGCAACAGGGTTGAAAGAAACCGAAGGGCAGTGTGGGAGGGGGTGGGAAAAATAAAGTGTTTTTTGTATCCTATTTAGGGGTAGCCAGGATTCATAAGACACTGTTGAATAGTAATGGAAACTATCAAAATGTAGAAAGAGTGTTCAAGAGGTTTTAGGCAGCCACAAATAACAAATGTCTGCTGCAGATAATGTATTTCTTTACTCAGCACTGGGTAGGCTCTTCTTTAAGAGGAATGTTGAGTCAATGTTTGTTTGGGATATCCACGACTGAAATTTAATCCCTATTGACCTTTCATTAAGTCTTTATTATGTTTTAGCTATGGTGATAGGTGTCTAACATGTTGTCGTGGACATATTGTTTTATGATATCACATTTTTTTCTCCTTTTTTTTTTCTAGTAAAACAGTACCCAAATTTCACTCTGGGTAACTTTCCCATTCCCAATCTTAGAACTTGTTTGAGTAGAATTGACCCTGGTTTATCTTCAAGGATGAGGTCATGGCTTACGCCATTCAGCATGTTCCACTCCCTGGCCACAGTATTAAGGATGGGCATCTTCAGACCAGTGAATGTCAGACCCAGAACTTCCATTTGAATGTTGGACTAGAACATGGGAGGATGTGGTCTGGGCTTCTTGGCTGCCATCTCAACATCACCTGGAGTCTCAAGCAAAGGGAAAAAAGGAAGTGGAGAAAGTTGAAGTCCTTGTAACAGTATTTGAGCCCCTGGATCAAACTTGTCCTGTAATTGGAATACCCCTGGATTTTTGAGTCCTGTAAATGAATAAATTATCATTTATCCTTAAACCACATTTTTGAGTCATGCTTGCTATGACTTACTTCCAAAGTTGTCTTAATTTCCTACACATACATTAACTCTTCTAATCCTCAGAAATAGCTCATGATGTTAATAGTATTATCACATTTCACAGATGAGGACACTAATACTCAAAAAGATTAGAAAGTCGCTTGTCACATCACTTATCCATATGATTTTAAAGCACGGGTCCTTAACTTCTATGTTATATAGGGACACTGGAGAGCATCAAAAGGGGTAAGAGCACTGTGATTTCAGGTTTGAAAAGCAGGCCCTACAGACAGAAGGTAAGTAGCCTCTGGAAGACAGGAAAATGCGTTGCATTCTTGTTTATTCCTTACAGCGCCCAGCCTCATTCTATGCACAGGCTTACTTTCCATATGAACTTCTTGCTTACCAAGTGAAGTGGCCAAGGAGGGAACTGAATGCATCCAGTCTGTGAAGAAAGGAAAACTATTTTAGCAATGTCCCCTGAAAGACAAGAATGGTGAGTCTCATGCACCTTGGCTGGAGAACGAGGGTTCGTGTGGGGTTGTCTATATCTCAGGCAGATAAACAAAGATCCAGCATCAAGCACAACCTTCTACTTTCAAGGGGTGTAAGACAATGCTGTGCAACACTGCAGACTCATTTTCCGGAAATATTAAAGAAAGAAAAATATGATGATTTTACTAGCATATTTGAGGCTTGCTTGGTCTCAGAAGCCATCTGATTCTTTTATCGCCTGTGTTATTCTCTCTGCCTGAATTGCCCCTCCCACTCCTTGTTTGTCTGGCAAACTCATCCATTCTTCAACAGTTAACTCGAATGCCACCTCCTCTGGGAAGCCCTCACTGAACTTTTGACCCTGGTTTGATTCCTGCTCTCTCTATCTTTCCACAGCACCTTATGTACATCTACATTTGCTCTTAACACACATTGCTTTGGCAATCTGCCCAAATTTTCTGTACAGAAGTCAAGGAGCATGTCTTATTCCTCTTTGTATTCCCTGCCCCTAGCCTAATGCCTGGAACTCAGCAGGCAACCTTGTAAATCCTGCCAAGAAAGTCCTTCCTCAATCTCTAGAACCAACCTCTCATTCTATTATTCCTATTTATCCTTTAGGAGTCAGCTCAGAAATCACCCTTTTGGGAAGTAACCCCTCAAAGCTAGTTTTTGATACCTCTTCTTTGCAGTCTCCAAATCATCCTATGCATATAGCTATAAGCTGTATATACCTATGTAACTATATGCCCATTTTCATAATAAAAATATTAAATGAATTAATAAATCAATGAAATGCAATCAGTATACATTATTTGAGTAATTGCATTATTTTTTATTTTTAGTTTTTTGAGACAGCATCTTGCTCTGTCGCCTAGGCAGGAGTGCAGTGGTGCAATCTCAGCTCACTGCAACCTTCGACTTTCGGTTCAGGCAATTCTTCTGCCTCAGCCTCCTGAGTAGCTGGGATTACAGGCATGTGCCACCTGGTTAATTTTTGTATTTTTAGTGGAGACTGCACTTTTCAATTGTCATAAAATGCCTTGCCCTCAAGTTTCCCTGCACATTGGTCAGTGGCATTCTTTGCTTCGCAAAGACATGGCAGATACAGTCTAAGAAAAGTGGCTAAGCTTGCCTCTCGGCTTCAAATGAGAATTTTTTTTAAGAACAAAGTCTGATAAAGTTTGAAAGCCAGATTTTTTTGAGACAGAGAAGGAATCTCTAAATTCTAAAAGCACTGGAAAGCAGACATCCCAGTCCCTAATTGATTTGCCCCTGCTGATGCCATGTGATGCAGAGGAAAGCTGTCTCCACTGAGCCCTGCTCAAATTTCAGACTCATGAACAAAATAAATAAATAATTGTTGTTTAAAGCCTCTGAGTTTTGGGGTGGATTTTACACAGCGATATGTAGCCGAAGCACTGTGCTCTCTCTGATCTTGCTCATTTATTTTAATAGCTGGAGTGTTTACTCTTTTTGCAAGCAAAAATGAGGCATGGAGGTCTGAGCATAAAGTTTCAAAATAAATACGAATGAGGAATAAACACAGGATATGATACAAAAGAGGTTCCTGACACCAGGAAGAAGAACATCCTTCCACGATGGGGAATAACTTGTAAAGGGTCTTCCTTTGTTTGAGACTGGAGTAAAGATGCTGCTTTAGTTCAGTGGGAAGGTAGAAAGGGAAGGAGGAGAGAAGACACAGATCCTGGAGAGAAGATAGATTGGAAGGGAAGGTGAAAGTTGAGGAAAAAACAAAACAAAACACTCTTTACAGGGTCCCCTGCACATGGCTGCAGTAGAATCACGAATATTAATTGAAGAGCATGTAGGGGAGACATTATGCTAGACTAAAGGGAATCCATGGGGAATGAAACAGATAAGGATTCCTGCCATCATGGAGTCTACCTTCTAGTAAGCCCAACATGCAATGAACAATCCAGATGAATAAATCATGCAGTATGTTAGACAGTGATGACTACTCTGGGAAAAAAGAAAAATAAATAAAGTAAAAGAGGGAGAAACATTTGGGAGCATATGTGGTTTGCCAGTTTAGGAGGGAAGGTCTTACTGAAAAGATAATAAGTGTTTAATGGTCTAAGGGAGGTTAGTGGGAGAGCCACGTGTATATATATGGGAAGTAGAAGGGAACCACAAGTGCAAAGGCCCAGAGACAAAAGCATTTGTGGGTGTTCAGGGAACAGCCAAGAGAGCACAGTGGCCAGTGGGGAGTGAGCCAGGGAACTGCAGTGAGGGAATTCTCTACGGCTGCCTAATATAAGTCACTGCAAAACTTAATGGCTTAGAACAATAATCACTTCTTTATTAATAATTTCTGCAATTTGAGCAGGAATTGATGGGGATGGTTTCTCTCTGTTCCATGTGACATCAGCTGGGATGAATCAGTGAGGGGCTGGGGCATGCACTTCTGAGATGGATCACTCACATGGCTAGCAAGGAGGTGCTGCCTGTCACCTGAGGATTCTGCAGGGCTACTAGCCGGGAGCCTCAGTTCCTCTCCACATGGGCTGCTTTCTAGGCAGCTAGACTGCCTCACCCATGGTGGCTGGGTTCAAAGAGCAACTGTCCCAAAAGGCAGAAAGTGGAAACTGCTGTAACCTATTGGTCAGGTAGTTACAGAGAGCAGATTCAAAGGTAGGAGACAAAGACCACTGGCCTCTCAAGGGGAAGACTGTCAAGGAACTTGAGGACCATGTTTTACAACTGCCACATGCAAAAAATAAAGAAAGAATTGGTATTCAAGAGGACAGCCTGGTCATCCAGGGCTTTAGAGATAATTGTAATGGATTTGGCTTCCTCTCCAGGAGAACTGAGGAGTGATTGGAGGATTTTAATAAGGGTATGACCCGACTTGACTAATGTTTAGCAGGAACACTCTGGTGCTAAATAAAGAATAGACTGTTAGATGGAGAAGGCAAACCTGTGTCCATATATCCAGACAAGAAATAATGGTATCTTGTCCCAGGGTAATAGCAACAAAAGGATAGGAAGTGGTCACGGTCTGTATATATTTTGAAGGAAGAGTCAACAGGATTTCTTGATGGGTTATCTCATATCTAATATAAGAGAAAAAGAGAAATTGAGGAAGATGCCAAGGACTTTGTATAGAGCACACAGAAGAAGGGAGTTGCCATTATTTGATGTGGAAAATGCCAAGGAGAAGCAAATTTGGTGGTTAAGAGCAGGAACTTGCTTTTTGACATGTTAAGTTAGACATCCAACTACAGAAGTTGAGTAGTAGGTGGATCTATGAGCTTAGAGTTCAGGGGAGAAGCCAGGGATGAAGATATAAATATGGGCAGTATAAGTATAGACATGGTGTTTAAAACCATGAGATTGGATGAGAAGACCAGGAAAGGAAGTGTGGATAGAAAAGAGAACAGGTTCAAGGACTAAGCCATAGCATCCTCCAGTGTTAAGAGGTCTTGGTTAGGGGGAAGAAAAGGACAAGCAAAGGAAGCTAAGACAGAGCGGCAAATGAGGTAGGAGAAAATCTAGGAAAAAATACTGTCCTTCCAGCTGGCTGAAGGGAGTGGTTCAAGATGAAAGCAGTCACCTTGCTCAATATTGCCGATACGGCAACTACGATGAGAGCTGAGAATTGACAACTGAACTTGGCAAAGGAAAGTTCATTGAAGACCTTCACTGGAGTAGTTTCAGAGTTGCAAAGCTTCATTGAGTGGGTTCTAGAGAATTTGGAGGGGTGAATGGATTGGAGACAGTGAATACAGACAAGTTTTTGTCCTCCTCCTTGAGGAGTTTTGTGATAAAGGGAATAATAGTGTGAGGTTGTGGCTAAAGGGAGAAGTGGAATCAAGGGAGACTTTGGGTAGGAGAAATAACAATATTCATAAGCTGATGGATAAAGCCAGTAGAGAGAAAAAATAATAATGCAGGAGAGAAGAGAGAACTGCTGTAGCAATGACCTTGAGTTAGTGAGAGGAAATGGGATCTAGTGCATAACTGGAGGGGTTGGCCTTGGCTGGGAGCATGGACTGTTCATTCATAGCAATTGGAGAGCAGAAGGTACATGCACACTGACGCTAGAAGGCTGGTCGGTGTAGTGGTGCAAGTTCCCTTCCAGTTGCTTTTATTTGCTCAGTGAAATAGGAGCTAAGGTCATCAGATGAGAGTGAAAGTAGAGAAGTAGGTTTAAGGAGAGAGTGGGCCATAAAACTGCAATCATGAATTTAAATGAAACCATCCAAAATAATTTTGATTTTCTCCGGCTACATTCAGCTGCACAGGTGAAGGCACAGAATAGGCAGAGAATTGGATCTAACCAGGGTTGGAGTTTTATTAAGTTAGCAAAATGAAGTAAGAGAAAGAGGCAAGAACTTGAGTGCCTATGCAAGGAAGTGATTGTGATAATCGATCATGTAATTTAAGCTGGGTTAGGAGGGAAGTAAGAATATGAGAGAGGTTAAAGATAGCACAAATGTGACAGAACCAGAGCATTTTAGATCCTGGTGAGTTGAAGGGCTTGGAGGGGGGAGTACTAGAGAGAAAGAGTTAGAAAGACAGGAGGTGACAGTAGGAGAGTGGAAGACTTAAATTGAGATGATGGAGGATTTCAGTTATTGGGAACAAAGTTTAGGGTGTGATCCTGACAGTGAACAGCTAAAGTAGTTGGAGTACCATATCACAAGAGGAGAAGGGATGAAGAAACTAAGAATCCAAGGCCGAGGAAGGTTTATCTCCCTGAATATTGAACCCACACATTCTTATACCAGCAGTGGTAATAGACAGAGTGACTGTGAACCAGGCTGCAAAATCTTCAAGGAATGAAGGATGCAACCTGAGGTTTGGTGCATAAACTTGACAAGAAGGGGTAGTGAGTGATGGTATTTAATGACATAAACTTTAAAACTGGGTGGGCATGAGAGTTGGTGATCAGGAAAATAGGAGAATGGTCTAGAAGCAGCACCTAGGAGTAACAGGGACACTGTGGTTAGTCAGGAGAAATGTCAAGGATGGTACCCCAGGTCCTCCCATCTTGTGGGAGATGTGAAGAAAATCCAGCTTCATCTGTAGGCCCCAGCTGAAGAATGGAGAAGGTTTGAGACTGGCAGGGAGAGCGGAGGCTGGGGTCAGCATGAGAAGGCTAGAGAGTGCAGGAACTTATCAACTGGAATCAGTGAAAAGGCATGGCACCATGAAAGACCAGGTGGGTACCTGTGCACAGTGTCCAGTGACAGGGTGGGGCCAAGGACACCTCAGCAGAGGTCAGTTAGAATTGAGACAACCGCCCGTGAAACGAAGTCTCCACCTGCAACCATAGGATGTGAAACTGCACTTGGGTGCTGTCTCATCAGGAGGAGAGGGAGGAGGGAGTAGCCATAAAAGGCATCCCTGGAGGGATGCCTGGAGCTTTGAAACTCCTCAGAGCAGTTGGTCTGGGCTGCATCTTCCCCAGCCCAGACCTCTGACCCTATTTTCTGGCTTCTTTTGTTGGTAAAACTATATCAATAATAGTAATTTTAAAAGATGGTTTTGATCTCTGCTGATCCTCCTTCTCCTCACCGCCCCCCCTCCAAATAATAGGGAAATTGGTGGGATTTAAGTGCCAATGTTTGCAGGAACATATGACTTTAAAAATACTCATTTAGAAAATAATTAAAATAATACATTTGCTGTAGCACATTTAGAAATTAAAAATAAATATAAAGAAGAAAATGAAATTCAAACATTATCCCTCTATCTAGAGATAACTATTCTCAATATTTAGGTAAGTATCCTTCCCTACATGCATTATACAAAAATGGGATCATATCAGATACATAGTTTTAGAAATTTTTTGATTGAATAATATAGTGTTTCCTTGCTACTCTTCTTATACATCAACCTAATGGCTGACAGTATTTCAGTTCATATATCTACTAATTATTCATCCAGTTCTGTTACAGAACATTTAAATTGTTCCCATTTTTCATTATTAGAAACAACAGGAGGATGAACTCCATTTTAGCTTTAACTTTGTACAAAGCCTTAATTGCTTATTTCCTATTAATAAAGTGCTAGACTTTATTGGGTCAATTACATTCTAGATGAGTGAAAGGGTGTACATACTGCCAAGCTGTCCTCTGGAAATATTCCATCAGTTTACATTCCTCTCAGTGGGGTATGATAATGCCCATTTCTCCACATCATCTCTCTTATTATTATCATTGCAAAGTCCTTGCCTTGGAAGACTTCTTGAGATTTCTTCTGACCCTTGATTTTTGTTTCTATGGTGAGAAGGTAACTGCTTCCATTTGGCACTTAAGTGGACTGATTAATCTGCCTCAAGAAGGTTTGGGTGATCATTTGCAAGCACCAGAAGGCCTGGACCCATAACAGACCCATAGGGAGGCAAAATAGTTTTAAGTCAAAAGTCCTGGATGAGGAGTCATTTTTCTTGTCTTTGGAGTTACTCATATCCCTGGACTCAAGGCAGCTCATCTTTCTTACTTCTGGCTCTTAGTTTCCATGATCCTTTATCTTCTTATTTCAGGGAACTTTCTTGTTAGCTCCTCCTCAATACCTGTGAACAGGAAGGTCAATCCAAAGTCAAGTGCATTCGAGGAGAATTCTTCTGCCTCATTATCCTTTCCTTGCAAATGCATATTCTTAATAGAATTTGAGTTCTGTCTTTGCCTTTGTTCAGGCTGATAGAGATCTTTCAATTCAACTCAGATAATATTTATTGAGCTACTCCATGGTTCATGGTAACACACTTGGCATAATAGTAGCCTATGTTCATTATTCCTTCCTGGTAAGGTCTTTTTGTTTTCCCTCATAAACGTTTGTTCACCAACCAGCATTTCCTCCTTGGTCTCCTCTCTGGAGGATTCAAAACATTGAGGCTGTCATCATCTTCCTGCCCCCATGGCAGTATGATTCACTGGGTGGTTTTAAGGCTGATTATTTGACTGTGAGCTCACCATAAATGAGAATGCCTGATAACATGGGTGAGAGATTTTTTTGATAGCCACAGTTATGTAAGATGCATTGTTTTGACCATGAGCTCACCCTTAAAACAATGGCTTGTGGTTAAAAAAAAAAAAAAAAAAGACTATGAAGAACGGGGTAACACCTGCAGAAACGAGGCAATGTTTGGGAACTTTCTGGTTTACACAGCATTTTCAGGGGCTCTAAAAGTTGAGTCATGTTTTCTCTTTTGCTCAGGGCTCATTTGAGACTCTTGTTAGTGGAACTATAATGAGTTTAAACAGAAAGCAAAACGTTTTGGCTTTCTAGAAGATTTTTAGTTCTTTGGTGGGGATCAGGAAACAAATGTCTGAATCCTAATAATGGAAAACTAAGTGTGCTGCTTAGTGCAACATTAGGATACAGTTTGTGGGAAAATAACCTGTATTTTTATATGCTGTTTATCCACATACACATGCATATGTGAACATGCTGACAAATGCACAGATACATGCTCAAATAATGCCACAGTATTTTTAACAGAAACATATGGATATATATTCCTTCTCTTCTTTTTTGAAATGTGAATTGCATCTGCAAAAGTTGCATAATCTTGTCCTAGAGAGAAGAGCTTGCATGGAGCACAGATTTTGGAGTAACTCTCTCTCCTCTCCTTGTTCAAAGCACAAGCTAGTGATTGTCATTAGCACTGAGTAGCGGCGTCTGTGCCAAATGGTGACAGAATAGAAAAGTAATCCCCCATGTCAGCTGCTGGGTGTGATACCACAGAGATGTACATCCTCTGTGTCTGCCAGGCCTGTCTCTCTCTGCTCTGGAAAGTGGAAGCCAATGATAAATGTCAATACACTTGTGTTGCCACATGGAAGTGAGCTGTAGCTGTCTGGATCACACACAGAAGCGGCAGATCTCAAGATGTGGGTGCCAGATGGCACTTAGGGGCTGGGCACGTGGAACGGCTGCTAGGGGGAATTTTATTAGCTGAGAAAAGTGGCCCGGCACTGCTGGGTGCCACCTCACCCCCTCTGGGGGCTCCCTCTGGAGTGCATTATCCAATTTTGCTTTAAGAGACCCATTAGGCACACAGCCTTTCCCCATCCCCTTTTAATGGACTTACTGGGATGTGCTTAAAGAGGTCTTGGCTCAGGGGCGCCACCAAAATCTATAAAAGAAAAGAGGGTGAGGTGGAAGCAAACTTTATTTGCAGAGAAGCCACTGTAATGCATTTTTTTTAAACGAGCGATGACATTTTTTTTCAAAGTGTAACCAGGCTTGAATACAAAGTGAGATGTTACCTGAGTTAACTTCCCACTTCACTGAAAGAAAATCTTTGGGAAAGTGTTTGTCAGTCCCACAACGGTCAGCACAAAAAATAGTCTCACTTTCCATTTTCCACCAATGGGGCACAAAGAAATATCTTTACACTGTTAAACCTATATGTGCTTTTATAGCTTTACAGTTTACATTTTCCCTCCCAACCACACTGCTGTCATCACTTACTTCACTAATGCAGAAACAGAGACTTAGAGAGGTAGTGACCCTGCTTTCAGTCACATAGTCAGCAAGAGGCAACACTCCTAGCACCTGAAGAAGTCTAGCCCGAATGTGACTCTTCATTAAGTACCACTTAGATGCCTACTGTGCACCATATTCTTTACACTTATTTTGACCATTTCAGCAAGTCGGTAGACTAGGCATTCACAGATGACAAAACCAAGGCTTAGAGGGGTCAAATCCCCTGATCAGTCTTGCATAGTTGCTATGTGGCTAAGCTGCGATTCGAACCCATGTCTGTCTTGACCTTAAAACCTAACTCTAACAATTACAATAGCTAACAACTGATGAAATAGCTTACTATTTTCCAGACACTATTCTAGGTGCTTTATCTGTATTAAGTCATTTGATTTTTATAACAAGACTACGAGGTAGATATGGTTAACATCCCCATTTTACAGATGGAGAAATTGAGGCATAAAGAAATTAACTGGTGGGGCTGGGTGGAACCAGGGTTTGAATCTGCTCAATTTACCCTCAGAAATCACATTTCTTGATCACCACCATGTACTGCTCTAGCTATGCCAGCTTGCATACCTCAGGCCACAGGTACAGCTTAAGAAGGCTTTTAGGGGCCAGGCGTGGTGGCTCATGCCTGAATTCCAACATTTTGGGAGGTCAAGACAGGAGGATCACTTGAGCCCAGGAGTTCGAGACCAGCCTGGCCAACATGATTAAACCCTATGTCTACCAAAAAACACAAAAATTTAACCAGGTATGGTGGCAAGCATCTGTAGTCCCAGCTACTCCCAGCTACTCAGGAGGCTAGGGCATGAGAATCACTTGAACCTGGGAGGTGGAGGTTGCAGTGAGCCAAGATGATGCCACTGCACTCCAGCCTGGGTGACAGAGTGAGACTCTGTCTCAATAAATAAATAAATAAATAAATAAATTAGCTGGTGGTTGCATACCTATAGTCCTAGCCACTCAGGAGGATGAGGTGGGAGGATTGCTTGAGTCCACGAGTTCCAGGCTGCAGTAAGCCTGATTGCACCATTGTACTCCAGCCTGAGCAACAGAACAAGACCCTATCTCAAAAAAGCAAAAACAAAAATAAAAAAAAGCAACAACAAAAGGTTTGTAGAAAAATCCATTTCTTTGTGAGTTTTGTAGCCATCCTACACTCTCTAGAGTCAATACCAACTCCTGTATTAGTTTTAAAACTACCCAAACCTTCAGGACCTCTTTTGGATAAGAAATTAGTAGAGTCTTGCTACTGAAAATGCAATTGCTGACTAGCAGCCTCAGTGTCTGCCTGGGAGCTTCTTAGAAATGCAGAATCTCAGCACCAAAGCTACTGAAGCAGAGTCCGCACCATTAGCAAGATCCCCAGTTGGCTCATATGCATGTGAAAGTTTTAGAAACATTGGTTTAAGTGTGACCTAGAGCCTTTAAGGGTGTAGTTCTGAATCTCAACCACACGTTGGAATCTCCAGGAAACTTTAAAAAGCATTGATGCCTGGATCCCACACCAAGAGATTCTGATTTACTTACAGCCTGTACATCAGAAATTTTAAGGGCTCCCCAGATGATAGTAAAGAGCAGTCAAAGTTGAGAACCATTGAACTGGGGATACTCTGTAGCCCTCGGCAATTTCTCAGCATTCACTCACGTCCCCATACCCAGACATGTGAATCTGCCTGTGGGTTTGGGCAGAGAGGGAATTCTCAAAATGCTGTTCAAACATTCTGGAACTAGCATTGTGCAGACCGGACCAGCCTGGGAAGCTCTCCTTGATTTTACTCTAATGATTTCTCTTTCTTTGCTTAGATCATACATGAAATAAGCCCTTGCTCACCCTGAATGAAGGAGAGGAGGCTTTGGATGTGATGCTAATTACCCTGACCATGTGAGTTTGGAAGCCCTACCATCCAACTGTGAGGCCAAGTTTTATCCCACTGCTCAGACAGGCAGGGCCTTACAGTTGTATGGCAAAGTATTTGACAGTGAAGGAAGGATGAAGTTTGAAGAAGATGCCCATCGTGTCCTTGATCAACTATGTTCAACCTGCTGAGCAAGATCTTCTTATTGCCCATGAACCTAACCTTGCAGTAGAGCCATAGGTTGTAATAAAAAGGTAGTAAATAGTTGTCTAGGGCAGGAGATTTGTGCATGACCTTATTTTTACAAAAGAAAGTAAGTTCCAAGATGGCAGAGACTTTGTTACACTCTCCATGGAATCCCCCATGCCTGAAACTGTACACAAAACATAGTAGGTGCTTTCTAAGCATTTGCTGAAAGAATAATGGGAGGGAACTGTCACATGTGATGACAATCATTGATGTTGTTTATGGAGTGCTCTCTGTGTGCCTGGACCTTTATAAACATTATTTTGTTTAATCTTTATGACAGCCTTAGGAGATCAATTCTCATTTGCTTATTTGCTTTTAATTGTTCAGTGGAGTTAAATAATTCATCCAATGATGGTAACTTTCCAGTTAGTTCCACAGTCTGAATTCATTCATTCAACATGTACTTATTGAGTGCTGGACACTATTCTAGGTGTTTGGAATATATCAGTGAAAGACTAGAAAAGATTCCTTATTTTCATAAATTCAAGGAAGAAGGATACAGTAATTAGCATAATAAATTAGTAAATTATAGGATATGTTAGAAGATATTAAGTGCTGTGGCAAAAATAAATAAAGGTCAAGGTAGGAGAATAGGAGTGCAAGGGAGGGGTGGGATGTTGGTCAGCAGTTGTAATGGTTAGTTTTGTGTCAATTTGGATACTCTATAGCATCAGTTATTTAACCAAGCACTAATTTAGGTATTCCTTTGAAGGCATTTTGTGGTTAAAATCTACTATGGTTGACTTTAAGTAAAGATTACCCTTGATAATGTAGGTGGACCTCACCCAATCAGTTCAAAGTCTTAAGAGCCTTCAAAACTGAGGTTTCCAGAAAAGAAGAAATTATGCCTGAAGATCACAGACTTAATTCCTGCCTGAGTTTCTAGCCTGCGGGCTTGCTCTACAAATTTTGTACTTAAGGCAAAACAGTAACATTAACTTCTGCATAAGCTTCCAGCTTACTAGCCTGCTGTATGGATTATGGATATGCAAGCTTCCCAGTTCCTTAAAACAAATCTCTAGAGAACCTTGACCAATACAGATTTTGGTACCAAGAGTGGGGTGCTGCTATAATAAATGCCTACAAATGTGAGAGTGGCTTTGAAATTGGGTAATGATAGAGGCTGGAAGAATTTTGAGGTGCATGATGGAAAAAACCTAGATTGCCTGAAGATATTGTTGGCAGAAATACCAATGAAGGGAATTCTGGTGAGGACTCAAAAAGAAGTAAGGAGAATAATAGAGAAAACTTCTATTATCTTACAGAAATTATGTATATTCTAATGAATAGAATGTTGCTACAGA
Source organism: Colobus angolensis palliatus (assembly GCF_000951035.1). Classification (NCBI taxonomy): domain Eukaryota; kingdom Metazoa; phylum Chordata; class Mammalia; order Primates; family Cercopithecidae; genus Colobus; species Colobus angolensis. Next base: position 442,779 of record NW_012119221.1, on the reverse strand, counting down.
TATTAAAGTTAAAAGTGCTTCAATTATGTCCAGATGGAAATGAGAAACATGTTATTGCACACTGAAGGAAAAGTACTCCTTGTTATAAAGTGACAGAAAACTTGACTCATTTGTGGTCAGCTTTTGAGTAGAAAGTAAAACTTATAAATGATGAACTTGGATATTTAGCTGAGGACATTCCCAAGCAAAGTATGGAAGGTACAGCCTGGCTTCTCTTTGCTACTTATAGTAAGTTGTAAGAAGAAAAATATAAGTTGAGGAACAAACTGTTAGGCAAAAAAGAACTAGCATTTGATGATTTGAGAAATTCTACATCTATCTGGTAACAAGACTAAGGGTGTGGTTGAACAACTATTTGCTAAGGAGATTAGGTGTGTGACTCACAGATCCAATCAACCATCTCAGCAGAAACCAAGAATACAGACTGAGTTATCTAGGAGGGATCTGTAAAAAACCCTAGTGTCTAATGGCATTGATCCCCTTGTCATCCAGGGAAGACTGATATGAGTTTTCAGAGTAGAAGAAACTCTGCTGGTCTTGAATGAAATAGACGGAGATGAGATGAAATGAAGAAAGAATGACTTTGAGGGCGGAGTCAGGGGCCCAAAGGGCAGGACTGCCACAAAGAACCCAAAGGGTGGGGCTGTCCCAGCAGGCCTAGAGGCAGAGCAATGAGCCAAAGAGAATTATTCTCAGGCCTGGAAACCTGGTGGAATTTGCCCTGCTTGGTTGCAAATATGCCTTAGATCACTAACCCCTTTATTCTTCTATTTTGTCCCTTTTAGAAATGGGAATGTCTGTCCTATTTATGCCTCGCTATTGTGTTTTGTAAGCAAGTAACTTGTTTTTTAGGTTTTTACAGGCTCATAAATGGAGATAATTTTTTTCCCAGGACAAACCATACACAGGGTCTCGCCCATACATGATTTAAATGATTTAGTAGATGAGATTTGGAACTTTTTGAATTGACTGTACCTAGATGAGATTTGGGGCTTAGAGCTAATGCTACAATGGGTTAAGAATTTGGGAGATGTTGGATTTGGTGAATGCATTTTTCACATGAGATAGAGATGAATTTTTGGAAGCCAGAGGGAAGGCTTCCTGTTCACCCCCAAATTCATGTTAACCCAGAACCTCAAAATTTGATCTTATTTGTAAATAAAGTCTGCAGATATAATGATTTAATTTAAAGTCATAATGGATTGGGACTCTAACACAATGAATGGTGTCCTTCTAGGAAGAGAAAACAGATAAATAGGGAGAATGGCACATGAATACAGAAACAGAGATTGGAGGGATGTATCTACAAGCCAAAGAATGCCAAGGATTGACAGGAACCACCCAAATCTAGGAAGAGTCAAGTAAGGAGCGTCCCTTGGATTCTTCAGAGAGAGCATGGTCCTGCTTACATCTTGGTTTTGAACTTCTGGCCCTTAGAAGTATAATAACATAAATTTCTGTTGTTTTAATACACAGATTTGTTTCAGCAGCTCTAGGAAACTAATTCAGCTGTTTAGATTGAGGAGGAGAGATTTGAATAAACACTTCAAAGAGGTGGGGAAATTGGCCAAGCGGGTATCAGTGGGGGAGGATTCTAGGCAGAGAAAGCAGCTAAAGCAAGGCCTTTTCAGTGGGATTCATCATCTGCCACCAGAATCTGTGCCTTTAAACAGTTCTTCATAAGTGGAAAGAGCTGGGATTCACTGATCTGTGACTACGTGATGTTTTAGTCCATTCCTGCACTGCTATAAAGAAATACCTGAGACTGGAAAATTTACAAAGAAAAGACGTTTAATTGGCTCACATTTATACAGGCTGTATAGGAAGCCTAGTGACTTCTGCTTCTGGAGAGGCCTCAAGAAATTTACAATCATGGCAGAAGATGAAGGGGAAACAGGCATGTCTTACATGGCTGAAACAGGAGCAAGACAGAGGGAGAAGGTTCCACACACTTTTAAGCAACCAGATCTCACAAGAATTCCCTATCATGATGATAGCACCAAGGGGGATGATGTTAAACCATGAGAAACCATCCCCATGATCCAATCACCTTCCATCAGGCCCCACCTCCAGCATTGGGAATTACAATTTGATATGAGATTTGGGCAGGGACATAGATCCAAATCATATCACATGGGAAGCACTAGGCTAAATAAAAATTGGTGATCTATGCATGTGTGTGTGTGTGTGTGTGTGTGTGTGTGTGTGTTTGCGAAAGAGAGAGAGAAAGAAAGAAAGAAAGAAAGAAAGAAAGAAAGAAAAAAGAAAGAAAGAAAGGAAGGAAGGAAGGAAGGAAGGAAGGAAGAGAGAAAGAAGGAAAGAGAGATAGAGACAGCGAGAAACATAGTACCTGCCTTTCTCTGTCCATTCCCTTTTATCCCCCAAATCATGTGGATCCAGTCCAGGCCTTTCCTTTAAGCAGGAGCACCCCAGAGCTCCTAAATCCTCAAAGAAATGTGATGTGATGCCAAGGTCCTCGAGTACCCTTGAAACACCCAAAACTCTGCCTCAGGAATTGGGTCTTTATGTAATGCAACACTTGAGAGTCAACCCTGAATCTAGTTCTCAAGGGCTGTTTTTAAGAGTGTGCCAGGCCGTAAGTCTCACTTACTGGGCACTCACCAGGCATGCAGACCACAGCTGGGGAATGTGAACTAAGAGAAGAGAAGGTGGTTTCAGGCACTGGATTTCACTGTCAGTAATGCACCAGTAACAGACACAATGATGTTTGAATATATCCAAAAGCCCTACAGATTTCTCAATTAAAATTCCAGACACCCCTAGGGATACTGGGCCAGCATATAATTTTCATGTGAAGTGGAATTGCCTGCAAGTCCAAGCCTATGAGTACTGTATAACTGATGCATTTGTTGCTATAATTAATAATTCATGAAAAAAGTGGAGAGGGGAGGCAGTGTAAGATAGTGGTTAAGTACTGTGATGCTGAATTTTATGTATTAACTTGACTGGGCCACAGGTGGCCCTGATGTTTGGTCATACATGATTCTGGGTGTTTCTGTGAGGCCGTTTTTGGATCAGATTAACATTTAAATCAGTGGATAGAATAAAGCAGATTGCTCTCCCTCATGAGGGTGGTTCGTATTTGATCAGCTGAAGGCCTGAGGAGAACAAAAAGGCCAACCCTCCTCCAAGTAAGAGAGAATTCTTCCTGCTTGACTACCTTCAAACTGGGATAGCAACATTTTTCCTACTTTCAGACTCAAATTGAAACATTAGCTCTTCCTGGGCCTTGAGTCTGCTGGCCTTCAAACTAGAAATAACTCATCGGCTCTCCTGGGTCTCCAGCTTGCTGATTTATGCTCTTTACCTTAAGACTTGTTCTCCTCCATAATCACTAGAGCAAATTCCTTATAATAAATCTCTCAGCCAGGCAGGGGGACTCATGCGTGTAATCCCAGCACTTTGGGAGGCCAAGGTGGGTGGGTCACTTGAGGTCAGGAGTTCGAAACCAGGCTGACCAACACGGTGAAACCCCATCTCTACTAAAAATACAAATATTAGCCAGGCGTGGTGGTGGAGGTGTGTAGTCCCAGCTACTTGGGAGGCTGAGGCACAAGAATCACTTGAACCCAGGAGGCAGAGGTTGCAGTGAGCTGAGTTCATGCCACTGCATTCCATTCTGGGCCACAGAGCAAGATTCTGTTTCAAAATAAATAAATAAACAAACTCTTAGATAGATAGATAGATAGATAGATAGATAGATAGATAGATAGATAGATAGATAGATAGATAGACAGACAAATATATATCCTATTGGTTCTGTTTCTCTGGAGAACCCTGCCTAATCCAAGCACTTTTTTTTTATTGTGGTTAAACTTGGGTTCAAATTTCATCTTCACCACTTAGTCATGGAAACTTGTGCAAGGTATTAACCTCTCTAACCCTCAGGTTTCTCAACTGTAAAATGAGGGCATCGACAGCATCAACTTCATAGGAATGGGGGTAACTACAAGATAATCCCTGTTAAACACTGTACCTGGCTCAAATCAAGTGTTCAATAAATGTTTAAAAGTTTCATTAGGATTAATATGTTCTGTTGGAAACAGTTTGGGAGACATAAGTCTCAATTCTGGCTCTTCTATGAACCAGCTTTGTCACCTCGGGTATATTGTTTGTGTAGGCTTTGGTTTCCTCTGTTGATTGCCTGTAAAATGGCAATAACTTAGAACAGCACTACTCAGTGTGATCCATAGTCTGCTGCCCATATGTGACCTGATATTGGTCAATGGTGAGGAATCTAGAGAAACAGACTGCATGCATTAAAAGACTTCTATAACAATTTGATAGCATAATTATATGTCGTTTGAACCTACTAATAAAAAGTTTGACTTTGTATTTTGTAAATCTCTTTTTTCATTATCCTAGTAATTCATTTTTATAATATTTTCTAAGGTATCAGTGCACAACAGACTGGGCGAGGGGCAACCAAAAGAAACAAAACAAAATGTAAAGAAAAACAACAACTGCTTCTTCATCCTGGATAGTTTGAGAACTCTTTTAGACCAGTGCTTCTCCAGTGTCAACGGGCAAAGGAATCACTTGGTAATCCTATTAGATTAATATGCAGATTCGGATTCAGCAAGTCTTGGAGCACCTCAGAGTCTGCATTTCCGACAAGCTCCTGGGTATGCTGGTGTTGCTGGTCTGTAGGCCACTTTGAGTGGCAAGGCCTTAGATAACTTCCCTGACCACATGTTGACTAATTTATACCCTACTTTCTTCCAAAGTGGAATTACCGGAGCATGAGGAAATTGAGGTGACCTCTGAAGACTTCTAAACCTGTCATTTCTTTGGGACTTTTATATACTTTGTTCAACTTGATTTTTAAAGCTTTAGCATGATCATCTAGGGATGGTCACCATGTTGTTTTCCACTTTTATTAAGGCTAGATAACTTTACTGGAATTACTAAGTCTTCTGCATCGTGATTTTATGAATGCCTGTTTATATAGTTAGATTCAGGTCAATGGCTTTTTAGAAATACAAATTCTCTAGACCACATGAGCCATCACTCCAGTCACGCATCAGTCCTTTGGGAGGCAGGGTTCTTGTTTAGCCATCAGAGAGGCCTTGTGCTGGACTCTCAACACAGCTAGATGACTTGACCTTAAAGAGAAGAATATAAGGACCCAGAGGGAAGCATACATGAAGAGTGACCAACAAAATGCCTTAAAGAGTATGAAAGTTGTGGGTAGGAGTGGAAGGGGTTGGCCCTCCTCGCAGGTTCCAATTACGGAATTTGCAATATAAAAGACCATGACCTAGCTTGAAGAAAAAGAGACATGAATAGCACCACTGGAACTTGAGTAGTGGAAGAGAGGTTGCCTGACAGGAGCTCAATCCATTGCATCTGGCCACTGCCAGGGTCAGAGCAGGGGGTGTTGGGTGTGGGAGAGCATAAATACCCTTGTTCCTCTCTGATCTTCCAGTCTTCATATTGGTGCCTCCCACTGGCTGAACCCACTGGCAGCCAGATGGCAAGGAATTCTGCTTTTACCATCTATGGCAGTCAGCCTCCTGGGGCACAGAACAAGGCAGGGAATGATGGAGAACAGATTTAGAGAGAAACGCAGAGGGTAACCAGCCCAGAACCCACATTCTCCCACTCACCCCTCTCCCGCACCTCAATCTCAGGCTTCCCAAAACGTTTTATACACACATTCACATTTGAAACCACCACCAGGCATTTACATACCACATTGTGTTGCGACCAAATAATACAAGACATACTGTACAACAGAGGAGTTTGTTAGGGCTGAGTTGGTTTAATCTAAGATGCCTTTCTGTAGAGTGGCTTTGATGTGGGCTCATAAGGAGCTGAGGGACAGGGACTGGGGGAAAAGAGAAAGTCCCTTGAGATAGAGAGTGGTATGAGTAGCTTTGTGGGTGGGAAGAGGGATGGTAGGAGCTGAATGCAAAAAAGCCTCGGGTCTGAGTTGAACAAAATAGAGGGAGCAATGGCTCTTAAATATGGGAATGACATCATGGAGACACAGAAGGTTAATAATGATAATAATAGCTCTGCATTGGGTAAATTAGGGATAAAGCCATAATGAATTACATTTTCCATAGTAACTTTTTACATACACCATGTCTTTTGCCTAGTGTGGGGACTGTGTTATTGTGCACAAACGTTTTCTGTCACTCCCTGTGGAACTTCTTTTTATCAGCTCCTCCCTACCAGACAACTTTCTGATTATCCTTGTTCATTGACATCAAGCTTGGCTGTATGACTTGCCTTGGCCAATAAAATGTGAGTAAAAGTCAAGTTTGCCACATTTCCAAGCAGAAGCCTTAAGATCCATTGCATGATTTCTCCACTGATCTTTTCTTTCTAGATGGAGGCAATAAAATGTGAGAAAAAGTTATGTTTGCCACGTTTCTAAGCAGAAGCTCTAGATTCATTGCATGATTCCTCCGTTGATCTTTTCCTTCTAGATGGAGGCTATCCTTTCTGCCTGGATCTTAGAGTGAAATGGACCTGAACAGATCAGTAGCCAATAATCCAGAGTGAATGCATAATGAGAGCAAGAAATAAGCCTCTGATATCATGAGCTGTTGGTATGTGGGGTCATTTGTTAATGAAATATAATCTATTTATCTCAACTGGTAAACCAAAGATACTCATTTCTTCTCCATTGCTGAATTCAGAATATTCCTTTTAGTTTTTATCGTATTCGACTTTCCTTTCATATTTAATGCTGAATCAGTCCTTTCTTCATGAGATATTTTCCTTTGTAGCTCCTCCTGGTTTTCCTTCTGTTCTGCGCCTCCTCTTGCTTCTTGCATCTTCTGTGGGTACCTAAACCACTGTTCCTTTCTTCAGTATTGGTGTTCACAAAGTTCTCTCCTTGGACCATCTTACATAACACATGTACTCTGGGCAATTACATTCACACCACTGGCTTCATCAGTTAATGAAGAGAGTCTTATAGAGATTGCAGTGGGATGTGGGAGCACCTCTTTCTTATATCTCTAATGCCAGATCCAGAGGGAAATATCAGGTCATGTGTAAAGGAAACAGTGAGAAGAAGCTCAAGGGCATTTGAATGGGTTATCAGAAGAAATAAGTTTATGGTGAACCGAGCTGAGCTGTGGAACCAAGTTAGGTTGGAGGATTGAAAATGCTTAGATTGAGAGTGAGCCTGCCTTTGATATGTCTCCTTAGCATGTCAGATGCAATGCTGGACCACAGCTCTTCGTAGCCCTGGACAACTTCTGGAATGTTGGTATTGTCAGAATGTGGAGAAGGAAGTAGTAAGAAGGGAAATAGTAATTGCTGAAAAAATACGTTTTGATGGGAGAAGCTGAATTCTGCAGTGACTGGGCAGGTGGGTCTGTAAGTGAGGGCAGTACCAGTATCCCTAGAGTAGGAAGTTGACATCTCCACTTGCCTACGTCCTGCTGGTAATAAGCAGGGGAAGGTGATGGCACATACTGGATGCTCCACAGATATGGAAGGCTTTGATTAGAACTGCAAATTCAACACACCCTAAACTGGTTTAATTTATCCACCCAACCTCAATCCATTCTTCCTTCTTTTTTCTGGCTCTCAGGAGGTGTTTGGAAACGTGTGTGTTGGGGGTGTGGGGGTATGGAAGGGGACTTTTTTGATGTTGCAACGACCAGGCAATTCTATTGGCATTTAAGTGGATTGTAGCCAAAGATGTCAAACATTAAAAAATGCACAAGAGAGTCCCATACACAAAGAATTGTCCTGTCAAAAATGCTGCTGGCACTTCTGTTAAGAAGCACTGTATGGATATCAGCATTGGACACCCAATTGCCCAAGTTAGAAACATGGATGTCATCCAAGATCTCTTCTTGTCCCTTCTCCCCTCACTCAGCTAAGCTGTCACTGAGTCCTATTAATTCTGTCTTTGAAATATTTCTCAAATCAATATTCTTCTCTTCATTCGCACTGCCTTATATTGGCCTCCAAGTCTTCCTCTTGTCTCTAAACTAGACTGCATGGTCTGGTTGGCAGAAACCCTGCCTGCCAAATGTGTGCCAGGCACACAGAAGATGCCACTAAATATTTGTTAAATGAATGCATTTTAACTCCCTTTACTGCTTTCTGTTCCTTAGAGTGAGCATTCCAAAATGCGTATCTGATCAGGCTACTTCTGTTTTTAAATCTTTCATTTGCTCCCCATGATCTATGGGGTAAAAATGAAATGCCCTGTTGCAGAACACATGCCGCTTACCTCACATTCCAGCATCATCTCCGACCATTCTTCCATATGAACTCTTTGTGCCAGATTTTTCAAACTGACATGGAGCCGCCTGCCATTTCTTGACTTTGCATATTTTGTGCTCTGTGCCAGATAATCCCTTTCTCCTCTTCTCCAAATGCCTAATTCATAGACCTAGCTGTTGTGTCATTTCCTCTGGAAAGCCTTCCCTGACTGCTGCCCCTTCCACCAACAGCTGGACTCAGACCCTTCACTGTGCATCCATGACATCTCTATCACATGCCTCCACCACACTACACAGCAATTGTTGTTTCTATGCTTTCTCCACTAGGCTGTGGGATCTTTGCAGCTTGTGGGAAGGCACTTTGTCTTTCATTTCTCCATCTCCTGTGTCTTGCACAGTCCTTGACCTGTAACCACTCAGTTAGTGCTTGCTCACACGTGTGAGGAAGCTGGCCCAGGACCACATAATCAAGAAGGGGCAAAGTTGATCTTGATCAGACCTTCAGGCTCCAGCACACCCCACTGTCTCTCATGAAGCTTAGCAATAAGAAAAACAGTTGATGGATTGATGCACTAATTCTAGAATGAGGGAATATCAGTGAAACCGGAAAAGAATGGACAGAGTTCATGCAACTTTCAAATATATCTATTGAGCATATACAATGTCCAGGAACAGAGATAAATGTTTTGGTGGAAAGTGCAACAGGTCTGAAGGATGGATTTTGGGTGCTCAGGGAGGAGGTGACTGACCTCAGAAACTTTGTAAGTTGGGTAACGTTAGAGTAAATGTTGGCCACCATCAGAAATAGCCCCAGGGACTCCTGCACAGCCAGTTTCTGTCACTCTGTGGGGGTTGGAGATGAGCTACCAAAGGAAAAATGTCTCAAAGCCACAGCCAAGTTTCCTCCCATGTCGATCAGCAGCCAGAATAAATGAGGCCTGAATTCCCAGGAGGAAATCTGGTATTAGAACTTGTTGTTTATCAACAGCACCACCTGGCACATCTTTAACCACTGGTTTCTTTTAAAAGTGGGAAAGGGAGCTATAAATAAACAGCAGCTTGTCATTTCAAACACAGGGCTAGCGGGGTGGCGGTGGGGAGTCGGCAAGTAAGGGACACAGAGGTCATCAAAAATCCAAGAACTGGAGTCTTCATAGCGTGTGAGTTGTGGAAACGGCATCCTCCAGTCCATGGTCCCACCAGGACTCCTTCAAGGGCAGGCAGGCAGGAAGCAGGAGTACAGAAGCCAAGGTGCAGAGGATACTCTAATCTGAAAGCATCATGGGGCCTTCCTGCCTTCCTGGATCACCACAAGTGACCTTCGTGCTTTACAAACCCATCGCAGGGTTTTGATAGGTGCTGGGAAATAGCAGGATGATGACAAACTGGTGTGAGTGTGAAGCTGCGTCCTGGCTATAAACGGGTTTTAGAAAAAGGGATGAATGGTTTTGCAGGCAGTGGCCAATACTGGCTAACAGAACGCTGTGGAAATGTGCAAATCAAGAGTTAATAAGAGCCAGCTAGATCACAAAATGTCATATCCCTATTTTAACATTCATGTTGATTTCCTCACTAAACTTTTACTAGGACAATGGGACACACAATAAAATGAATTTCGGTAGTGAAAATAAACTTTGTTCATTACTAAAGATGTTGCTTTTGGAAAGTTTGTGTTTATATGATCTTTTTTTTTCCTAAAAGTTTAACGATCTTAGCTCAGCTTTGTTTCTCAAATATGGACATATAAACAGTATTTCAATTTTTTTTTTTTTTGTGCAAGACAAGCTTAGAAAAAACAGCTAACTTTCCTAAGCTTTTAAAGTCATTAAAATGAAAAATATTTTAAAATTAATTTATGGCTTCTCATTTGTGCTAGATGTTTAAAAACATTTTTTCCCCTATGGAATTAGTTGGAACTTACACTGATGCCTAGGTTTGGCTTAGCATGACCACTGGACTTTGTTTTGCCTTCCACAGACTTTATGTCTGTGCATTCCTCTTAGAAAGGGCTAAACTCCTCTGGGATTCAAAACTAAGTCTTAAGCAAATCATTGTAAAGACCTTTTCTACGGTCTAAAAAAAATCCTTAATAGAAAAGCACAAAAAGAAGGAGTGGTTACTAAAGTGAGCCTTGAGTTGGATCTTCAAAAACCAGAAAAAAAGAGGATCCCACACCATTTTATGGCCAAGTTTCATGGTGTTTTCTGTAGTAAACAAATAGTCTTAAGTATGCTTAAGTGGAAGCTCAATTAAAAAGACAAACCTTGGAAAAGGCTTTGTGGAAGGCCAAGAGATTTCGATTCTGCAGTTGCCAGTCCAGGAAGGAAGAGGATTCCAAAGATAAAGAGCATCCATAGAAAACATCTTGTTTGCAACTCCCAGGAGTGGTCCGCCAGGAAATGAACAGGAATTGCTGCTTCACTTCTGTGAATCAAAAAGAGAGAGAGAATTTCAAAGGTAGCCCAACCGCCTAACTTGTTGGCTATGCCCATTCCTTACTAACCAAGTGTTTTGGTTACCAACACCTCCAGAGAAACTCTCTGTTCTCCAAATGGTAAATACATTAAAGGGTTGAGCAGCTAATACTGTATTTCCATTGCACTGTTTTGCAATTCTCTCTCCCCAATTTCAATTTAAGTCTAAACTTAACTGCATTTTTTGTTTCAGACTCTGCCATAGATGACTATTCCTGCTGTATATGCCAGAAAATTTAATTGCTAGGGAAATGCAGATTCTTAGGTTAAGGGTTATGTGATATGAAGTTGTCTGTTTCTTGGCACAGCGATTATATTTGAGCAGGTTTGATGAGGTGCTCTGAGGAGTGCCTGGCAGTTAGCATGACTAGGTCCTGCCTATTGCAGGACTAACCTTCACCCTAAGGGGAGACAAACAGACTCCTGTGTCTGGACTTGCCTTGAGGGCAACTATGTGTGGTACCTGGGAGGTGGGAAGTTGGGTTGCTAGAACGATTGAAACGGTTTATTCAAGAGCCACACAACAATGCGGTAGCAGTATTGGTGATGATGGTGGTGGTAGAAAGCCTTCATTGGAGAGCCAGAAACAGGGGAATTATGTCTGCAGCAAACCATAGCGGGAACAGAAGTGGAAGTCTCTCCCATACAGCCTGTTGGGTACAGGTGCCTGCTCTGCACTCTGAGAGCCTGGGTACATTAATTGTGTGGTTAATGGGCAAGTTACTTAGCCTTTTTAGTTTTGGTTCTTGTTAACTCTAAAATGGAAAGAATTAACAGTGCTTACCTTGTTGGGCTAACTAAAAATTACTAAGTTCATCTGCAGATAGCCATGAACACCTAATGTTATACCCTCACCATGCTATATTATCACCCCTGCTCCTAATGGAATTGTGCCACTTTCTAGTTGTGTGATCTCAGGCAAGTTGTTTGCCTTGTCTGTGCCTAGTTTTGTTCTTCTGTAAAATGTTATAGGTTTATTGTGAGGATGAAATGAGTTAGTATTTGTGAAATGCTTAGAAAAAAGTAGCTGGTACATAGAAGGCACAGTATGAGTGCTTGTTAAATGAACAAAACTCTGCCTGGAACATCTGAGAGTTTAATACATGTTAGTTCTGATTATAAGTGTGTCCACCTTCAAGGAGAACTTAGCTCTGTTCTGAGCTCTGGACTAGAATGAGAACTTATGAAGCTGGCCAGGGAAGAGTGGTAAGAGAAAGTGCCTGTGTAGGTATGGTAGAGAGCAGGTAGGGGAATGCTAAAACATTGCTTTGAAGATTATCCATTACTATGCATAATGAGCTCAGTGTGGTAGAAGAATTAAATGTAGGCCCAAGGCAAATTAATTAATATTACTTATAGCCATGTCTTCATAATGATTAAACAATTACTTTTTCTAGAACTATTGTGAAGAATCAAGGACTTCACAATGTAGAATTACTGGACCTTTGAATACAATGGTGGCATTTCTATAGTGTTTCATCTTCTTTGATCCTTAAAATGTGTTTCTTTTTATTTGGTTTTAATGGATCTCCTGCTGCTGATCAGGAAGCATTTAATATGAAGTTTGCCTTGGACAAAATTGAGTCACTGAAGCATGTCTTTTGAAATATAAAGTTATTTTTTTAAGTGATGAAGAAACCATTGGCCTATACACCAAAGGTAGAATGGCAGTAGAAATGGCTTTCTTTTCTTTGACATCACTCCAAGATCTGGAAGGCTGTGAGTCAGGGAAATGAATTTAGAAGGAGAAGTGGGGCCAGCACTAGGATTTTTTCCCCCATCAGTCAGTAGCCTGAGACTTTTATTCCTGGTTTCCATTACTGGGTTTTAGTGCTTCCAATTTAGTATTCTAAAAGTGTCCCAGGATTCGGTTTTCCTGCTCTGGTGTGGCCAAACATGTCTGTCTCATGGACTCCAAAGCAGGTCTCACCAACTACCACACAGTCTCCAAGAGGGTTATGAAGCCTTGTCCAGACTCTGCGGGGCAGAATACTATGATCAATTAGCAATGCCTTTCACCAGCAGAGGTGATGATGCGAGAGGTATGGTCTTTACATTTTATTTTGACATCCCTGCTCTAATTTCTCTGTTTAACTGGGAGAGAGGCTTGCAGAGACCTCCCAGCTGTGAGAGTTTAAGTTATATTACTCAAACTCTCAAAGTCTCAATCCTCATTTTTCAAATGGAGAAACAACAATAACAACAGTAATTAATCCTTGCCAAGCCTGTTTCTAAGGGCTTTACATATATTAACTCATTTAATCCTCACAACAACTTTTGAGGTAGGGCTATTGTTATCCCTTTCCCCAAAGGAAGCTGAGGCTCAGAATAATTAATTGTCCCAGCTAGGAAGCAGCTCAGCTCTTCTTCTTTCAGAATGTAACCTCTTCCACATGCGTGTGGAAACCACTCAGTATACGTTCACGATTTGCTTTTATTTCGAGATTACAAGAGCTTCTGGAAAGAACAGGAATCTGTAGAAGGAGCAAACAGGAAATGGGTTAGCAGATTCTGCTGTAGTTTTCATCTGTCATGTGCTGTTGAATTCTCATGTCACTCTGAAAAAGGATATTAACACTTAGATGGAGTCTACAGGCAATTCTCTTCAAGCCACATTTCCTGTCTACATAGTCCCAGACAGTTTGCAAAGCACTTACATGTTGTTATCACTGTCCATCATTATCACTGTGTGATATTGGCAAAGACCTTAGTTTTTATTGGGGATCTTTGTTTTGTTAGAAACCTTTGGGTTTGTTATTATTATTATTATTATTATTTTTTTTAGAAGATGGCACAGCTGGCATGACAACCCAGGCCTTTCAACTTCTCATTGAAGACTCTTTCTACCATCCTATACATCTCAAGCCCAGTGGTTCTCAAAGAATGGTCCTTGGATCCCAGCATCAGCAGTGCGTGGGAACTTGTTTGATATGAAAATTCTCCAGTCCTATCACAGATCTCCTGAATCAGAAACTCTGAGGATGAGGTCCTGGAATCCATGTTGTAATAAGCCGTCTGAATGATTCAGATGCATGCTCGAATTTAAGGACCATTGCACTATTTTAACCTTGTATAAGAGGAAAAGGGGAAGGAAACTGAGATAATTGACTGAGAAATATGTGATGTCTGTCACGAAAGGTTTGAAAGATGTGTATGTAGAAAATGGAGCAGTTTTGTTCTGTGCTGCTTCAGAAGCTTTTTAATAAACTTAAGAAAGAACATTCTAAGAAACAGCCATTGTAATTTGAATGTTTTAGGAGGCATTTCCAATCACTAGAGAGAGTCAAACAGAGACCTATGGCCCATCCATGACCACAGAGTGGGGTGGGAGAAATTCTTATAATGGACAATTAAAGATGGAGTTTTAGGGAGCCACAAAATAGATTTCTTTCTTTTCTGAGTTTGTAACCAATTGAGAAATAAGAAAGGGGATTTAAAGGGAGGTCCATCTTCATTACTAGTAAAGCCTAGGGTGTAGAGCATGTATGTTCCATTTTTTTTTCTTTTTTTCCTTCTCCTTGCTGTGTGATAAGCCACCCAAAACAGTGACATGAAGTAATCATTTATTTCCTTGTGATGTGAAAATTGGCCAGGCTCATCAAAGTTTCACTCTGGTCTCTGGTGTGTTTGTATTTAAATAGTGGCTGGAAATGGGAGTATGCATGCACATGTCTAGCAACTGAGCTGGAAAGACTCCATCAGCTGGGTCTGGAATGACATCACTCCCCTACACCTGTCCATATGGTGACCTCAGGGCACCTGGACTTCTTTCACAGAGACTGAAGGGTCCCAAAGTGAGAGTCCCAAGAGAAACCAACAGAAGCTGTATGGCTTTCTAACAGGCCCGGGAATCAAGCTGACCCACGACCACAGCATTCTGTTTATTAAGACAGTCACAAATTCCCACCCAGGTTCAAAGGGAGGGATCATAGACTACACATCTTCATGGGAAGAATGTCAAGGAATTGGCAGATATGTTTTAAAACCACCACGTCAGTCTTTAAAATCTTCTCCCCTTGAACTGAATTCAGCCTCAAGCAGTAGACTTACCTCTTCCAGGCCAAAGATTGATATAAGAAGCTTACTAACTGCCCTCTCTGTAGGCAGGCAGGGCTCCAGAACAGAAAATGCTTCCTTTATTTTTCAAATTCACCAATCAGATAAGTTGTTCCTGAGTTGGGCAGAGGGGACTACGACAGGCCGGGAGGGTTACACTGGAAGTAGTCCTCACAATGAAACTTGAGCCCGGAGAATATGGATTACCTCATCACATGCAGTTAGATTTGCTGGAACTCATTTTATTTTTAAGCTTTCAATAAATTATGAATTTTAATTCCTAAATATTATTTGTCGATTTAGTTCCAGGATAACTTCATATCTCTGGCAATTCTTGTCTTCAAAGAGAATATGGACATTTTGTCATAAATATGTGTCATTGTATTTATTTGTTTATTCATTTATTTCCCTTCCTAGCAAACTGCCTTAATTTTTGGAAACATCTTTTTCTGAGATATAAATCATATAGCACACATTTCATCCATTTAAAGTATCCAGTTCAACAGTTTGGGGTATATTCACAGTTATAAGCAACTATCACAACACCCAATTTTAGAGCATTTTTGACACTTTTTAAAAAACCCTGTACACTTTAGCTATCACCTCCCTGTCCTTGCATTCCCCTCCAGCCCTAAGCAATCACTACTTTATTTTTTGTCTTTATAGATTTGGACATTTAATCTAGACAGAATCATGTATATGTGGTCTTTTGTGATTAGGCTTCTTTCACTCAGCACACTGTTTTCAAGGTTAATTCATGTTGTAGCATGTATCAATACCTCATCCATTTTCATGGTCAAATAATATTCCACTGTTCAGATACATCACATTTTGTTTATGCACGTATCAAGTGATGGACATTTGAGTTGTTCCCACCTTTTGGTTATAAAAGTATGTGTACAAGTTTATGTGTGGGCATGTTTTCATTTCTTTTGTGTATATACCTAGGAGTATAATTGCTGGATCATAGGGACCATTTGAAAAAATGTCAAAATAGTTTCCAAAGTGGCTACACCTTCATATTGCCACTAGCTGTGGATGAAGGTTCTTGTTTTTCCAGATCTTCAACACTTGTTATCATCTGACTTTTTAATTCTAGCCATCCTAGTGGATGTAAAGTAATATTTCATTGTGGATTTGATTTGCAGTTCCCTGATGACTAATGAGGTTGAGCATCTTATGTGCTTATTGGCCATTTGTATATTGTCTTTGGAAGAGTGTTAATTCAGATCATTTTCTAATTTTTAAATTGTGTTATTTTTTAATTATTGAGTTAATAATTTCCTCGCCTTGTGGAAATTGGTGTGTTATAAGAGAGTCAGAGCTGGGTCTCCTAAAGGCTGTGTTCCAGTGAAGATCCCTCTTGTCTCAGTCTAAAGACAGTACTATGCCACTATGCCACTCAGTCTGGGTAAAGTTCTCAAGTCTCACTCTGTAGCCCACTGAATGGTATCTAAACTTCTCACCTCCATACCCAAGGACTAGCACAACTCAATTTCAGCATATTTCCCATCTTTTCTCATTTTTCCATAAGCTTTACAACTCAAAAATTACCTCCCCTTTATAGTTTTACTTAAACTCCTAGGCTGAATTAATTTCTTTCTCATATTTTCATAACCCTCAGTCTAACTCTTTTTTTAAAATTTTATTTATTTATTTATTTATTTATTTATTTTATTATTATACTTTAAGTTCTAGGGTACACGTGCACAACGTGCAGGTTTGTTACATATGTATACTTGTGCCATGTTGGTGTGCTGCACCCATCAACTCGTCAGCACCCATCAACTCGTCATTTACATCAGGTATAACTCCCAGTGCAATTCCTCCTCCCTACCCCTCCCCATAATAGGCCCCAGTGTGTGATATTCCCCTTCCCAAGTCCAAGTGATCTCATTGTTCAGTTCCCACCTATGAGTGAGAACATGCAGTGTTTGGTTTTCTGTTCTTCTGATAGTTTGCTGAGAATGATGGTTTCCAGCTGCATCCATGTCCCTGCAAAGGACGCAAACTCATCCTTTTTTATGGCTGCATAGTATTCCATGGTGTATATGTGCCACATTTTCTTAATCCAGTCTGTCACTGATGGACATTTGGGTTGAATCCAAGTCTTTGCTATTGTGAATAGTGTCGCAGTGAACATACGTGTGCATGTGTCTTTATAGCAGCATGATTTATAATCCTTTGGGTATATCCCCAGTAATGGGATGGCTGGGTCATATGGTACTTCTAGATCCTTGAGGAATTGCCATACTGTTTTCCATAATGGTTGAACTAGTTTACAATCCCACCAACAGTGTAAAAGTGTTCCTGTTTCTCCACATCCTTCCCTCAGTCTAACTCTTGAAGATACTTCCATTGAAGCATGTATAACATTGCATTATTATTACTTTTTTGCATATCTGTTTTCCCTATAAAAGAGTAAGTTACCTGAGGTAGATCTGTGGTCTTTTCTCTGCCCAGCAGCCATTCTTTATTCAGGGAGTAGCACCCCACCTCTTCTTTTTAGGAAATTTTCTCCTTCTCTCACTCCTTACAAAACTCTTTGTTCCAATATGAGATTTGAACAATAGCTGTCTCTGCCTCTTCAGCCATAGTGATTGTTAGCAGGTGACCCAGGTTGGGGCACTCAAGTCCTTCCCCACTAGTTTCTAGCCTGCAAATATGTAGAGGAGACTTTTCCTCTTGGATGGTGAATCTGGAAAGGTGGAACCTGGAGTTCCTGGTGTCAACTGGGTGGTTATGATGGTCACCTTCAAGGGGAGAATTACCAGAACAGAGGGCAAGCTGAGATAGCATATGGGAAGAAAACATCTGGAAAATGCTCGAGGCTCTAGTTCTTGTCACCACTTCTGCAGCTGAACATGTTAGTCAATACATTTTTTTTTTTTTTTGCCTCAGCTAATTTAAGTTTTGTTTTCATAACTGGCAACTTAAGAATACTGTAAGTTTCTCCTCCAGTGAAGAGGTCATGAATTTTTCATTTTTGTATCCCAAAGACTGTTATAGATCTTCACACAGAGTAAGGACTCAAGGTGTTCATTGCTTTGAAGAAAAATATAAATTAGTTGAATTAATTTATTGAGGACTGTGCTTGAAATTAAAAATGAAAAAAAAAATCCAGTGTTACTTAGGTGTATTGTGAGAACAAGAACTTGATGGTTTGTGCAATTCAATGTGAGACAAAAAGATGAAAAGCAAAACAGTTCTAGAAAAAGAATGAATCTGTTGCCAACTTGGCAAAGTGTGCTATAGAAAGCTAGAAATATTCATTTTCTTTCCTTCTTATCCAATTGCCATTATCTACCTTTAACAAAATGATATAATTGTGATTTTGATTATTAAGTATGAAAACTGGGGAGTTTAACTCCCCTCCCCAAGCCTTGTTGTAGTTCACCATCCTAGTTTGGGCTTTGGAAGGCAGGAGAAGAAGATAATATGAGGTGGAGAATGTAATGGTCTGCACCAACTCACAAGCAGGATGACTCATTCCTAAACAAGAGTGAAAGCTTTGTACCAATGCTCAGACATTCAGTAAAATGAGGACTGGTTATAACAATACTTCAAAAATGCAACCACATCTTCACCAAACTGGTCTGACTAGTTTAGAGCTGCGTGTTTTGCCAACTGTAGTGATCGTACCAATAATAAGATCATGAAGAGTCCATCAGTTGTGAAAAACAAGTGTCATTTAGTCCCAGAACTGGATGGAACCTTAGAGGTTGCCGGGTTCAACTACTACCTGCTGCCTGATCATCTCCATAACTGCCCTTAAATTAATTTCCAAGTCCTTCCTGAATCCATTCATGAAGAGAGGTCTAGGTCTCAAGACACCCCATTCCCCCTAGGGACTGTTAGATAATTTTTTTAATACTGGGCCAAAAGCTATTTTATGAAACTTCCTGCCAATGATTCAAATGCCCTCACTTAAATTCTTATAAAATAGATCTAATCCTTCTTCCAAGTAAATCTAATCCCTCTTGCAAGTCCTTCAGATACTTGCAGCTATGACATATTTCCAGGCAAAGCACCTCAAGGTTCTTCAGCAGTCCTTCATGGGACATTAGGGTTTAATCCCCTTAGGGCAAAGACTGGGTCAGGTAGCTACTTAGTGCAAAGGACATGCAGCCAGATAGAGCTAAACCACAGTCCCTTCTCCTCAGTGCACCCCAAGGCAGCCGTGCTTCATGTACATCAAATAACCTTTCTCAATTTCAGACCTATCATGGCTAAAAGAAAAATATACTTTCTCTGAACTTCAGTTATTTTATTTGCAAAATGGAAACAAGAATAGCCACATTAAAGGTTGTTGTGAAGATTTAGTGAGGTAATCCATATAAAATGGCTATCACAATGCCTGGAACACACAAAGTAGACTATTATTATAGTAATACTATATCTTAATATTATGTATAATATCTTAGTCAGTTTGGGCTGCTATAATAAAATACCATAGATTCAGTGGCTTAAACAACAGAATTATATTTCTTGTAGTTCTGGAGGCTACAGGTTCAAAATCAAGGTGCCAATAATGCAGGTTTCATTTTCAGGACTCCTGCCTTGGTTTGTGGGCAGCCACCGTCTCACTGTGTGCTCAAGGATCTGTGTATGTGTGACAAAAGAGAGAGGTGGGGTGGGGAGAGAGACAGTGTGTGTACTGGCTGGTCTCTCTGGTATCTTTCAATAAGGATGCTAATCCTGTTGATTCAGGGCGCCACCCTTATGACCACTGCTAAAGTCCCTGTCTCCAAATATAACCTCGCACACTGGAAGACACAGTTTAGTTCACAGCATATACTATCTCCAGAATTAAAGAGAAAAATACACACGCAGCAAAGAAGTCAGCATCTACCATGGCTCCCAGGTGAACACTAAATAGACCCCATTGCGGTGGAGGCAGACAGTACAGCGGATGGATTACACTTGAGAAATGAGCAGGGTAGGACTGCAATGGGACCGGCAGCTCATGTTAAGGAGTCTGCATTTTTCTCTCCAAAGGGTAGTGGGAAGACTTTGAAAAGTTGTAAGTAGCAGAAGGACCTGATATGACTTGTGTGTTACTAGACTCATTCTATCTGCAGTGCAGAGAATGGGTTGGAGGGGATTTAATTGTATGAGAAACCTATCTTGCAAATATTAGAGGGCTGTCCTAAGAGTAACGGGAAAAGGATAAAGGTGTTCAGAATCCAGGCACAAACCCAAAAGGATGGAATTTGAACTCAAACCTTATTGGTTATTATTGAGCCTTTCTAATAACTAGTGGCACCCCACCACCTCCCTCTCCCCACAGCCTTTCTATAATCTCCGATTTTCTCTGATGATTGTGGAAGAGTGAATTTTGGGTGCTGTTACTAATTAGCATAGTGTAAGATAAGCAGCAATTTGGTTGGAACATTTTAATAATAGTTATTTTCTCTTTTGCCTGTATTTAAAAGTTCTAATTTAATGAATAAATTATCTTTAGAGATCTTAGTTATTTCTAGTTTTGTTGTTCCATCTGATATGTTAATTTCGTCAACAGATTTATTTCAATAATGGAAAAAGAAAGTTAAAAAAAAATCCTTTCCACCTTGAAGTCTAAACCAACTTGTATGTTAATACCTTAAGGAAGTCTGGTGAATTAAAGAAGTTTTTGCACGGAAGGGCGTGAATGATGAACTTTCACAGAACTTTTTTCATACCTAAAGATGGGGCATTCCTGAATCAGAGTCACCTGAATTGATTTTAAACAATTTTTAAAAACTACTCAAAATAAGATTAATTTTCATTTAAATGAACAGCAAGAAGGTGTAGCAGAAATAGCAGTGGACTAGAAACTACAGGACCAAACCCTCACTTTGGCTCCATTCTTAACTGGCTATGTGTGTTGCATCATGAACCAATAGCTTCTCTGGATCTCAATTATTCTCAGAAAACAAGGGAGCAGGAATAGATAATTCCTAAGGCCTTCCAAGCACATGCTTATTATGTTCAGGCTGTGCTCTAGGGGTGTGGGAATGAATAAAACACATTGATCATTCACTCCTATGAGGGAACATGATTTATAAAACTGCCATTGACAAACAAACAAATAGGACACATTCATACAGGGTAAGAGTATAAAGAAAATGAAATGGAAGAACGGCATGTAAAGAGATGTGAGTTTGTTGGGAGTAAACATCTATATCTGCAAATAAAGTATTTATATGCAGTGGTAGTCAGGAAAACTCTGATGAGGTTCCTTCTTTGCTGAGATCTGAGTGATGAGAAATAGTTATCCATACACAATTTAGGGTAGGCGTGTTTCTGGCAGTAAGATCCCTAGAGCAAGGTCCCAAATACTGCAGGAGATTGGTGTATTCCAGGAATAAGAAGCTCAGCATGGCTGAAGCGTAGTGAGTGAGAGAGAAAGTGACATGAAGGGAGGGCTAACAGGTGGGCAGTGGCTGGATCATGTGAGTCTTGTTGGCTATGGAGAGAGGTTTGGATTTTATTATCATATTTATGAGCAATTTTGGACCTTTGGACAGTTTTAGGCAAGTAGGGATGGGGTCTCTTTTTGTCTTATTTTATTTTTTAAGGTTACTTGTGGAAATGGGCTGTAGTAGGGGTGAAAATGAAGCAGGCACTAGATAAGAGCCTGCTGCAGTAATCCAGGTGAGAGATGATGGTAGCCATGGCAGTGGTGGGAAAAAGAGTTGGGATATGTTACAGAGCTGTAGTTGTGAGTACTTGCTGAGGAGTGGATGTTTATGAGATTGAGCTATCGGCCTCTAAGATTCCATTGTTCTATGCTCCTATCTGAGTTTGCCTCTCTCCCTTCCCACGTCTAAGCAGTGGCTGATTGGGGTGAGAAAGGTGGTTTGTGGTTAATAAGACTAATGCAAGCTAGCCTACAGGGAGATCAGAGAGAGACCTTACATCTGTTAGCTTGTTGCCTCTTCTCAATGAGCCAATGGAATGTTCAATGTAAGAGATAATCTCTGGAGAGAAAACTAAAGTGGGGAGTAGTGGTGGCATTTAGGCAAACCTGAACCCTCTGACAAAGCAAATTTCTGCTTCCTTTCCCTTTCAAATTTGTTCCCAAGAACTTGGTACATTCAGTTTGGCTGTAGTGGAGACAGCTGTTTCAAACAGAATTGAATCCAATTTCCATGACATTTTGCACACATGCAGATCTTGGCATTCAAATGATTCGTGAGTGCAATTAATAAATGGCAGCATTATTTTGGAACATTTAGTGCATTATGTTTTCAGGAAATGCAGTCTACCTAACCTTTAACAATTTATACTCTGCTTTCATTTTTATTTAGTCATTTCACTGTAGTTTTTGGACACTTTTTCCTAAAACATAATTATCTTCCTATTGAGATAAACAGTAGAATGTTATTTTCTTCTTGCGATGACCCAAATTATGGGATGTGTCCATTTTAAAGGAGTAACATGATCAAACTGACGTTTTAAAAATGCCATGTTCATTCTAAACCTACAAAGAATATTCTTGGTGTCTTTGGGATCTTGCCGCTATCTGCTTTTGTCAATAATTTTGTTGCATAAACAACTCTGCCTACGACAGCTGGGAGGTCTAGATACTGGACGTACTCATTTAGCAGATATTTGAGCCTCTTACTCCATGCGAGGCTCTGTGCTGGACATTTGGGAGAATCTGAAAACAAAAGACTACCTCTGCCTTCCATCTAGATACTATCCACTTGGGAAGATTGCACAGAAAAGGCTAAATGATGCAATAATTTTAGAAATGTATAATAATATCAGAGATCTTACAATAGTAGGATGTGATTAGGTGATGAGTAATGGTTTATAACTGTGCTTCTCAAACTGTCAAATACACATGAAGCTCTTAGGCAGTTTGTTAAACTGCACATTCTGATTCAGCAAGTCTACGGAAGTGGAAATAAGGTGAGAATGGGTTCCCCATGGATGCCAATGTTGTTGTCCCATAACCAAATTTTGAGTAGCAAGGGATTAGATTTAAGATCTCTAAATTGTATGCTGAGGAATCAGGTGCTGTAATAAATTCACAAGGGCAGCACAAGATATTTTAAATTTTAAAATAAAACACAGTGATGCTCATCCTCTGCCATGTGAACTACTAGTTTGATATAATGTATAGTTTCAACATTAGATCAAATTACATTCCTTTCAATCTTATCACATCCTTGCAATGTTGGATTCTTGACAGTTGCTGTGATAAAAATGCAAGTAATGTGCAAAAATCAGTGTGGAACAGGCAATGAGGGTTGTGGTGTCCAATCTGATCTCAAAGTCTGAGCAGTTGTGCTGTGGCTCGACAGGCACACACATCCCATTAGTAAGCAAATATGGTTATAGAAGAATAACACTTTTTTCTTTATAAATTTTAGGAGCACAAGTGCAGTTTTGTTATATGGATATATTGCACAGTGGTGAAGTCTAAGATTTTAGTGTAACCATCACCCAAATAGTGTACATTGTACCCATTAAGTTATTTTTTCATCCCTCACCTCACTCTCGCCCTCCCACCTTTTGGAGACTCCAATATCTATTACTTCACACTCTATGTCTGTGTGTACCAATTATGGGGCTCCCATTTATGAGTAAGAACATGCAGTATTCGACTATTTCTGAGTTGTTTTAGTTAAGATAATGTCCTCTAGTTCCATCCATGTTGCTGCAAAATACATAATTTCATTATTTTTAATGGATGAATAGTATTTCATTGTGTATATACACACACACACATATATATATATATATATACAGTTATATCACATTTTCTTTATCCGATCATCCATTGATGGACACTTACGTTGATTCCATATCTTTGCTCTTATGAATAGTGCTGTGCTAAACATACGAGGGTATCTTTTTAATATAATGATTTTTTTTTTCCATTTGGGTAGATATCCAATAGTGGGGTTGCTGGATGCAATAGAAGTTTCTATTTTTAGTTCTTTGAAAAATCTCCATACTGTTTTCCATAGAGATGATATTAATTTACATTCCCACCAACAGTATACAAGCGTTCTCTTTTCTCTACATCCTTGCCAACATCCATAATTTGTTTGAGTTTTTAAATATTTGTCATTTTGACTGGTGTGAGATGATATCTCATTGTGGTTTTAATTTCCATTTCTCTGATGATTACTGTCGCTGAGCATTCTTTCATAATTTTGTTGGCCATTTGTAAGTCTTCTTTTGAAAAATGTCTATTCATGTCCTTTGCCCACTTTTACATGGGGTTATTTGTATTGTTTGTTGTTGAGTTATTAGAGTTTCTTGTAAATTCTGGATATTAGTCCCCCATTGAATGCATACTTAGTAAATATTTTCTCCCATTCTGTAGGTTGTCTGTTCACTCTGTTGATGTATACCTTTTGTTGTACAGAAGTTTTTAGTTTAACTAAGTCCCATTTGTTTATTTCTGGTTTTGTTGCTTGTTCTTTTGAGGTCTTAGTCAAGAATTCTTTGCCTAGACCAATGTCCAGAAGAGCTTTCCCTTGGTTTTCTTTCAGTATTTTTATAGTTTCAGGTTCTACATTTAAGTCTTTAATCAATTTTGAGTGATTTTTGTATACAGTATAAGAAAGGGGTCCAATTTCATTATTCTGCATATGGCAATCTGATTTTCCCAGCACCATTTATTGAAAAGAGCGTCTTTCCCCAGTGCATATTTTTGTTGACTTTGTCAAAGATCAGTTGACTGTAGACATGTGATGTTATTTCTGGGTTCTCTATTTTGTTCCATTGATTTATGTGTCTATTTTTATACTATACTGCTTTGGTTACTATACCCTTGCAGTATCATTTGAAGTAAGCTAATGCAATGCTTCCAGCTTTGTCTTTTTGCTTAGAATTACTTTGGCTGTTTGGGCTCTTTTTTGGTCCCATGTGAATTTTAGAATTGTAATCACAGCACTTTGGGAGGCCAAGGTGGGTGGATCCCCTGAGGTCAGGAGTTTGAGACCAGCCTGGCCAACATTCCAAATCCCTGTCTCTACTAAAAAATTAGCTGGATGTGGTGGCAGGTGCCTATAATCCCAGCTACTCAGGAGGCTGAGGCAGAAGAATCGGTTGAACCTGGGAGGTGGAGGTTGCAGTGAGCCGAGATTGCGCCATTGTACTTCAGCCTGGGAGACAGAGCAAGACTCTGTCTCAAAAAAAAAAAAAAAAGGTTCCTTCTGATTCTGTGAAAAGTTATGTTTGTATCTTGATAGGGATTGTACTGACTCTGTAGATTGCTTTGGGCAATAGAATCATTTTAATGATATCAATTTTTCTGATCCATGAGCATGAGATGTTTTTCCATTTATTTGTGTCATCTTTAACTTCTTTAAACAGTGTTTTATAGTTTTTCTTGTAGACATCTTTCATCTCTTTAGTTAATATAATATATTCTTAGGTATTTTATTTTTTTGATATCTATTGCAAATGGGATTGCCTTCTTGATCTGGTTCTCAGCTTGATCGTTAGTGGTATATAGAAATGCTCCTGATTTTTGTATGCTGATTTTGTATGCTGAAACTTACTGAATTCATTTATCAAATCTAAGAGGTTTTTTTGGTGAGGTCTTTAGGGTTTTCCAGCTACAAGATCATATACTTTCTTTCAATTTACATGTACTTTTTTTAAAACAGCTGCTAAGCTTTTAGAACATGATTACTTATTAAGTTGTTTGAGCGTAACTACTTAGTAATGAAACTATTAGGTATTTCTTTTGGTCTACAGAGCCCATGGAAGAAAGGGAGAGACACCTAGGACCTTGTGAATAGAGGAAGTTTGGGAAACCTCTGGGTTGTGTAATAAGTACTATGAATTCAGAGAGGCCTGGAGAGGTCAGTTAAGGTCATGAGAAGGACATGGAAACTGAGACAGGTCTGCAGGGAAATGATGTGGCTGCACACCCCAGATTTTCTAAAATGCATGAAGAATATATGCTTAGATTGACATGTTTATTCAAAACTTCCACTTCTCTGTTCTCTTTGGTTGTTCTTTGAATCCACACAGGCTTCTGCTGAGGACAGCTTTTGTGCCAGGCAGGACCCACATTGTGCAGCCAGCAGAGGTAGAACAGAGTAGCCTCCAGAATCTCAAAACACATGCTCTAATCTGGAGAGTGTTTTGGTGCACTGGTCTATGCCTTTGGTGCCAGTGTTGTCCTTGCTTGGTGAATAGTACCAATGCCAGCTGGCATTCATCATGGCAAACCACAATATGCTTCTGTCATTTAAATTTCTCCAAAACCCTAAATTCTGTTTTCATTGGCTGAGTGACATTAGTTGTTGTTAAGCAAACCAATTTTTAAATTGTCCTTCTCTTGGCCAAACACGGTGGCTCACGCCTGTAATCCCAAAAATCAGCCGGTCATGGTGGCGGGCGCCTGCAGTCCCAGCTACTCAGGAGGCTGAGGCGGTAGAATGGTGTGAACCCAGAAGGCAGAGCTTGCAGTGAGCCAAGATTGCACCACTGCACTCCAGCCTGGGTGACAGAGCGAGACTCTGTCTCAAAAAAAAAAATGTCCTTCACTCATACTTTTTTGGGGAACAAGTCTATATTTTCTCCACAGAACACACATTGATTTCTAGAGAGTGCTTCAACATGAACATGTTAATAAAGTTTCTGGTCAATTTTATTAATCACTTTCCTCCCCAACCCAACTGGTAATGGTGTTGAGTTTGGAGGAATGGGCAATGGAAAAGGAACTGGGGTTCAAACAGCAGGCAATGGGGAACTTCTTGGTACAGAGCAATGGTGAGGTAGGAAAGCAAGTGACATTTTAGGAAGATTATTTTTGTAGTGTTATTCAGGATGGATTGGAGGGAGGAATGGCCAGGGAAGCTACTAGAAGAAGCTCTAGTGTGTGGTGACAGTGGTAGTGGAAACGAGAATGAAAAGAAAGAGATGCAGCAAAAGATACATGGGACTTTAGCCAAAAAGAGATGCCCTAAAAGATACAAGGGACTCTAGGCATTGGTTGCTTATGACGTGAGGCAGATGGAGGAGGCGGAAAACATGCAGAGGATCCCAGAGAGCTGCGATGCTGGGGGAATGATGGGGAAACAGAGGAAAGCCAAGAGGGAAGACTGCATTTTGCAAGTCTTCAAGAGGTAAGTTTGGGTTTTGATGTATTGAATTTCAGTCATGGCAGAAATATGCCACTGCAGTGAGAACTGGAGATAAAAAGACCAGGGGTAGAGGTTTGGTCCGCGCAGAGGTAAGAGGTGAAGGACTGGTGATGAGGACATACTCTGAGGGAAAGCGTGGGTGTGAAAGTCCAGCTACACGGTGAACCGTGGGGAGCACCTAATCTGGTGGGGCAGCAGGAAAAGACAGAGCCAATGAATTAAACAAAGAAGGAACAGTCAAAAAACTTGGAAGAGGACAGTATATTATAAGGTGGACTGAAGGAAGCTGGAGAATTTCATTGATCCAGTGGCTTATAGGTGTAGAGTATGATCTTAGGTATTTTTCACACATCAGTACATGGATTACCCACAACACACTTTGAGCTAGATAGCTTCTTCCTCATTTTACAGTTGAGGAAATTGATGGTCAGAGATACTAAGTGACATGGCCAAGGTCATTCAGATATCAAGTGGAAGAATTTGAACCTAGGTGCTAAGTTTTAATCCAAAGTGCTTGCTCTTCCCCTAAACCTTTCAAGAGTGGAAATGAAGATGGTTAAAAGATTCTTGTGACCATTGAGAGCAAAGGGTCTTAACCTTTGGTTCTGAAGGGCTCTCTGGATAAACTTCAGGAAGTTTTTTAATCCCTGCAATTATATGCAAAATTTTGTATGCAAAAAAGTTTACACCCTCCTGCCCACCCACAGTGAGATGATCTATAACATCTACCAGATTCTCAAAGGGATTTTGAATCCTACCAAGAATGTAAGAACAGCTATTCTAGATGGCTGTTTTAGTGCAGCAGTGAAGGTTAGGGAATTATGGATTAAATAGGTAGTGAGGAAGACAAAAGTAGTCTGCGACATAATCAAGAAATTCAGGTCTGAAAGAAGAAAAGAATAGTACAGTAGCTTGAGGAGGTAAACAAGTGAAGCTTTTATTTAGTTTTTTTTTTTTAAGACAGGGAGATGTCATCAGGCACAGTGACTCATGCCTGTAATCCCAGCTCTTTGGAAGGCCTGGCTTGAGTCCAAGAGTTCAAGATCAGCCTGGGCAACATAGTGAGACCCCATCTCTACACAAAATACAAAAATTAGGTGCGCATGGTGGCCTGCTTCTGTAGTCCCAGCTACTTAGGAGGCCGAGGCAGGAGGATCACCTGAGCCTAGGAGGCAGAGGTTGCAGTGAGTCAAGATTGCATCACTGTACTCCAGCCTGAGTGACAGAGTGAAACCCTGTCTCAAAGGAGAGAGAAAAAAAAATGAAGATAGACAGATATGAGATATGAGCCTGCTTGGCAGCAGAGAGGAAGGATCTAGTGAAGAAAGAGATATTGATGACCTAAGGGTAGGAGGGCTAGTGGGTGCTGACTAAGGAAGTTCACCAGAGACAGGAAAAAGGTTGGTAGTCTCTCCTGGGGATGTCAGTCTCCATTAATCACTGCTGGTGTTCTGTTAGCTGGTTCAGTGAGATTCTAGGAAAATTATCTCTCAGAAATATAGTCCAAAATATCTATAAAAAAGATAGGAAGGAAGAGAGGGAGGGAGGGAGGGAGGAAAGGAGGGAGGAAGAAAGAAACAAAGGGAG
>NW_012119221.1:363598-414289 GCF_000951035.1 Colobus angolensis palliatus | reverse complement strand
GAAGGAAGGAAGGAAGGAAGGAAGGAAGGAAGGAAGGAAGGAAGGAAGGAAGGAAGGGAGGAAGGGAGGGAGGGAGGGAGGGAAGGAGGAGAGATGGAAAACAAGTCCCATAATGTTTCTCTAAGATCGAGGCAAGGAGAAGGAAGGTGAGAGAAAGCAAACCGCCTAAGTGGTCAAAGCCAATTCTGTGACATCTTTCTTCTTAGGGGTCAAAGCTAATTCTGTGACAATGTCTACTTTGTGCATTAAGAGGAGGTAGAGACTCTCAGAGTCAAAATCCACACTCAGAGCTTTCAGGGATACACTAAATGAAAAACTCCTTCTGTCTTCCAAGTACTGTCATTTTTAAAGTTAGAGGGAGAGGGAGGGGATCTGGCTAGGCCGTTTTTATTACAAAACTCTTCATCTGTTTTTATCTTCTGAGTTTCAGATACATTTAATTAGTCTTTCTAAATGCCATATTCTGCTTTTAATGAATTTTTTTTTAAGAAAACCTCTTCTTCATGCAGATCCAAATTAAATTTGGTGCTTTGTTTACATGAAGGAAAATATAAGGATTGCCTTTTTTGATTCTCCATGGACTGTGGGCATTGTATTTTGGAGCTTGTTTTTAAACAAAAATAGAATTTTATTATTATTATTAATAGATGCCCATGGAATACCAAAAAAGAAATTGAGTTCAAGTGTATAACTTCTGGGCATTATTAGCTCACAATTCACTAAGGTATGCATAGGTGCAGAAGTTTTTAATTAAAAAAATACATATATACATACACACACATATTTTACCTAAATTAAAATTTTGATTAGCATGAAATGTATGTTCAGATTCTACTTTGTGCTGGGCGTTGTGTTGTCCTTAATTTCAAGAAGCTCAGAATCAAATCAGTAAACAGAAAGGTAAGTAAATTAAGAATTTTAATAAAAATAATAACTAACATTTATTGAGCACTAAGTCTGTGCCAGGCACTGTTCTAAGTGCTTTACAAGTATTGATTCACTGAATCCTCATGATAAAGCTACGTCATAGCCACTAGTATTATTCTTATTATTTTTATTTTTTATTTTTATTTTTTGAGACAGAGTCCTGCTCTGTCGCCTAGGCTGGAGTGCTGTGGTGTGATCTACGCTCACTCCAACCTCCGCCTCCCGGGTTCTCGCCATTCTTCTGCCTCAGCCTCCCGAGTAGCTGGGACTATAGGCGCCCGCCACCACTTCCGGCTAATTTTTTGTATTTTTAGTAGAGTCGGGGTTTCACCGTGTTAGCCAGGATGGTCTCTATCTACTGACCTTGTGATTCGCCCGCCTCAGCCTCCCAAAATGCTGGGATTACAGGCGTGAGCCACTGCGCCCGGTATTATCCTCATTTTGTAAGCGAGGAATTGAAGGATAGAGTAGTTAAGTAACTTGCCCAGGGTCACACAGCCAGTAAGTGGTGGCTCTAAACATCCCGCATTCTGACCTGTAAGTGCAGTTATGGAAACAGAAAGCCCAGGACAGCAGGGGCTAGGAGAAAGGATTGATGGAGGTAGAGGATGCTTCCCCATGCAGGTCACCTTGGAGTTGAGATCCTAAGGATGAAGTGGGTGGTAAATTATAGGAAGAGAAGTCTGAAACAGCAGGGTGAGTTCTGGAACTCTAGCAGTTTGGTGTTGCTGGAGTGTGTTGTAGGAGGAGTAAATATTGGGTGGGAAATGACATTGGAGAGATATCCAGGAGGCAGATCATAAAGGCCTTGAATGCCCTACCCAGCAGCTTAGACTTTGTCCTAAGTCTTGTGAAAGAGTTAAATAAAGGAGAGATACAGCCGCATCTCAGAGCAAAACACTGGAGGTGATTATATAAGTGTCTTATTCTCTGAACCCTTCTAGATTCTTAGTTTTTAAAAAATATACATAATTAAAAAAAGAAGAAGAAAAAATAACCCAAGAAACTACAAAGGTTTATAAAAATGACGTAAGTTATGGAAAATTTTAACTTACTGCTGACTTAGTTCCTTGATTAGTAAATAACACATCTCCTTTGTATCTCATTAATAAGAGATTAATGAGATAAATTAATTTTAATTCATACTATTATTAATAATAAATAAAATGAGGATGTAGTAAAAACCTGATTGTCCTCCATGCTTTGGGAAAGACATCTCTTGAGTGTTAATAGAATAATTTGCTTTATGCCTGCAGTTTAGATTCTGTCCCCAGACTCAATTCTAAGCTTTATTCTGGGGCTAAATTTCAGTCCTGTATGCACTGTGTAATTCATGTATGTCCTGCCCATATGTTCCAGGCTCTCCACCTTTCTAGAGACAGGCTTTCTTTTCACATACACATTAAATAGTATGAGGCCCCTTCTCCTGTGTTATGAAAAGGCCACGCCTTCCCAAGATTGTCAACACTTCCCAGGGGTGACACATTATCAGGGTCACCTCCTGCTTTGAATTCCAGCTCCCAATAAAATTTTCTTCTCTTTCATAATCATACCTGCTTATTTAGTCTCTCTCCCTCCTTAAACAAAACAGCTGCTTTCTTTGTAATAATTTTTGCCTTTCTTCTGAGTCAACAAGTATAAACTGCAAACATCTTTTAAAGTAACAGTGTTTTCTTTACTACTACAATAATACCTTACATTGCTACATGTATTATAATTGCCCAGTACATTACAGTATTCAAAACGTTTTCACACTAGAGCAGGTATTACTGTTCTCATTTGAGAGGGGAATGGAGGGGAAACTAGCATTTGTAGACTGCATTTTATGAGCCAGCCATGGTGCTCCCTTCTTCACATATTTGAGTTCATTAGCATATAGAATCTAATTAAACCCATTTTCCCTATCATTCTTCACAAAACTTTTTTAAAAGCATGTGTAACTGTTATCTATTGCCGTATAACAAATTTATACAAATTTAGCAGCTTAAAACAACAAATATTCATTACCTCACAATTTTTGTGGGTCAGGGATCTGGTTGTGGCTTGACTGGGTACCTCTGGGTCAAGGTCTCTCAGGAGGTTGCAGTTCTGCTGTTGGTCTGGGCTGTGGTCTCATCTAAAGGCTTGACTAGGGGAAACTTATCTTCTAAGCTCATAACATAGCTGTGAGAAGGCCTCAGATCTTAACCTAGCTGAGGTCTCCCTCAGTTTATTCCCATGTGGGCCCCTCCGTAAGGCAGCTCACATATGGTAGCTGGCTTCCCTCATAGTGAGTGAGCAAGAAAGTGAAGTGAGCTCTTAAGTGGGGAGGCACGGTCTCTTTGTACTCTAATCTTAGAAGTAATATCTCATTACTTTCACCGTATTGTATTTGGTAGAAGTGAATCACTGGATCCAACCCACACTCAAGGGAGTAGATTATACATGAATACCAGAAAGCAGGACTTTTGGGGGCCACTTTAGAACTTGCCTACCATAGCATTATCATCCCCACTTTATAGTGGAAGACAAAGGGAGGTTAAAGAGAGTAAGAAAATTGATCAAGATCTCACAACTAGCAAATTAAAAAACCAGCAGTAAACTCTGATTTGATGTTCTAAGGAGAAAATGCTCCAAAAACATCTCTTTTGTTAATCAATAAAGAGTGCTAAATCAAGGATATCAGCAATTTTTATTAAAAACAAAACAAAACAGAAGGTCCTTCCAGTGACTTCCTTGGGTTCAGCACAGATTCAGCCACATCCTTTATCCAGTGGTTCCCAAATGCTAGTCAATGCCTAGGAAATAGTTTTGGCCAGTCTGCAGCAAACTAAGATATATAAGAACTATGTAGAAGTTTTTCATAATAATAACGTTCAATGAAAAGGTATTTTCTTTATTCTTATTCTTTTCATTTTGAGTTGTTAAAACTGTCTTTTGTAATGTGTTAGCAATAATAGGACGATAGTCTTTCTAAAAAAGTATTAGTCTTATTTGACACAATGAATAATATGAAACACTCTGCTAGATTCCTAGTTTCTTTAATGAACTTTCACTGGTTTTTGAAATTCAAGAGTTTAGAGGCCTCTGCTTCACATCACAGTTACACAATCCTGTAAAGTGTCCCTTAATAGAATGATGTCTCTGAGTTTTAGATAAGATCCTCAAATGTTAAAGAAAGTCTTAAGTATGTTTAAAACATTTAGTAAGGCAGGAACGTTTTTATTTATAGGAAGTAAATAACATCATTTTTCCTCAAACTTTTAAAAAGTAAACATATTTTATAATAGTTTTAGATTTACAGAATGCAAAGATAAAGGGTTCTTGTATTCCCTCATCTAGTTTCCCGTACTATTAACATCTTACTTTACTATGAGACATTTATCACAGCTGAGGAACCAACATTGACATATTATTATTAACTATGCTCTACAATGTATTCAGATTTCACTAGTTTTCCCCTGATGTCCTTTTCCTGTTCCAAGATCTTACTCAAGATACCACATTACTTTAGTAGTTGTGTCTTCTCAGCCTCATCAAGTCTCTAATAGTTTTCTCTGACTTTTCTTGTTTTTGATGACCTTGATAGTTTTGAGGGCTATTTGTGAGGCATTTTGTTGAATGTCTCTCAATTTAGATTTTTCTACTGTTTGTCTATAAAGATTCAGAACTCTAAGAAGACAAAATAATTTACATTGAAACCAAACACAATTTATGAAAGATATAAGAAACCTGAGTTCTAGGCCAAGTGTGGTGGGTCACGCCTGTAATCCCAGTACTTTAGGAGGCCAAGGCAGGTGGATCACAAGGTCAGGAGTTTGAGACTAGTCTGGCCAACATGGTGAAACCCCATCTCTACTAAAAATACAAAAATTATACTAGTGTGGTGGCAGGCACCTGTAGTCCCAGCTACTTGGGAGGCTGAGGCAGGAGAATCGCTTGAACCTGGGAGGCGGGAGTTGCAGTGAGCTGAGATCGTGCCACCACACTCCAGCCTGGGTGACAGAGAGAGACGCTGTCTCGAATAATAATTAAAAAAAAAGAAATCTGAGTTCTAGATCCTTGGGATATAGCTCTACAAATTCCAGAGTTCTGCAACAGCGATCTTTCTAAAGCACAAAACTTCTTGTGCCTTCATTCTCATAATCTAATCTTTCAATAGCTCCCAAAGTTTGTGAGATTAATACCATTTATTCAATGATTACCTACCAAGATCCAGGTACTATGCTATTACTGGTGAGTCAAAAAGACATACAACTTTATATTGAATATCAAGAGGCTTTCAGATCCCACTTTCATCCTCCCTTTGACCTCTGAATGTATTATTTTCCTCTACAGTGGTTAATTCCATTGCTAATGTAAATCAATTTAGCACCTACCTTAGATTTTGTCTATTTTTCAGCTCTACTTGTTATCCTGATCTGCACATAAAGGATCACAACACAAGCACAGATACCTTTCAAGGTGGCTGGAGTGGGATAAGCAGCAGGGGAAAGAGGAAGAGGAAAGCTCTTGTTGCTGACACTTGAATGTTTTTTGATGCTTGAATATTTTGACAGGGACAAGGAGAATTATAGGATATAGGCAACAGAAAGTTGAACAGAGGCTCAGAAAAAGCATAAAAAAGGAGTGAACAATTCTACCTGGGAGGACAGAATCAGATGCATAGTCTCTAAGGTACCATTAAACTGAAGTTTAAAAGCTATCCAGATGGATGGTGGTTTGAGTTGTACTGTGTCTCCCCAAAATATATATTCCTCTTAACCCCCCTGTGAATGTGACCTTAGTTGGTAATAATGAGTCTTCAGATTAAATCAAGTTAAGATGAAGTCATACTGGATTAGGGTAGGCCCCAACCCAATGACTGGTATCTTTATAAAAGAGAAATTTGTACACAGAGAAACATGGGGAGAACACTACATGGTGGCAGAGGCAGAGACTGGGGTCAAAAAATGCCAAAGATTGCCAGCAACCACTAGAAACTAGGAGTGAGGCATGCAACCTATTCTTCCTCTAGACCCCAGAAAGAATCAAACCTGCTGGCACCTTGACTTTGGACTTTTGGCCTCTGGAACTGCAAGAAAGTACATTTCTGATGTTTTAAACCATCCAAGTTCATGGCAATTTGTTATGGCAGCTCTAGGAAACTAATATAGATGGCGTATGGAAGAAAATAGTGGACAGAAGACTCAGCACAGTGAAGGCCTAGGCTGTAAAGTAGCCTAGGCATCTACTTATGGAAGATCCTCAGGAACAATTTGTAGGTGGGGTTTCAGACCCCTGACCCTACTATTAATAGGCTGTTACTACTGTATGTTAGTATCAGGCAAAGGACGGCTTAGATTTCTAAAATATTACCTGCATATCTACAATAAGGGAGAACATTTAAAGTCTGTAAACACACTGTTATACATACTTGTTTGTTTTATGCATTTCTTTAAAAATTAAAAAGAATTTGTTCTTTTCTATTTCAATTATGGTAAAAGGAAGTTGTAACTGCATATCTGTTCTGTGAAACATAAGAAAAGAAACCCTTTTCCCTGCTCCCCTTGCTGAAACATTATGCTTACTTGGCTGTAGGCTGGTGGTAAATTCCTTTGTATCTCTCCCTTGCCAAGGAACTCTCACAGCCCTGAGACGGAGGGTAATTGAGGTGAGTGAGAGGGGTTTACAATCTTCTTCCCAGGGAGAAGTTCAAGTAATGCTGGAGGATAATAAGCTACCTTCTGAGAAGAGTGGGCTCATCAGTGGCTGAGTATTGGCTTTGATGACTGAGATGTATATAGGAAGGAAGCACCCAGCTAGCTCATAGCACATGCAGGGCTCAACACTCCTCAAAATGAATATTGAACATTTAAAGAATATTGGTTTTTAAGTGGTATCAAGTTATTCAGCTTTACTAGGGAAAGGTTGGGGGCAGGCAGGCACTTATGTGTCTCCTTTGGTCCTCTATGGAGCCCTACCTGGTATAATTATAAAAGCTGACATAAAATGAACTCTATGTGCCAGGCACTGGGCTAGTTTACGAACAAGATCAGCACTGATCTTCAAACCAATCCTTTAAGGAAGGTAGTGTTATGACTCCATATTACAGATAGAAAAGCTGAGGCTTCAAGGGGCTAAGAAATGTGCCCAAAGTCACATGACTAGGTAAATGTTGCAGCTGAAATTGATAGCCATGTCTAATTTCAAAGCCCCAGTAGCATTTGAGATGTAACTTAGTCAGGGGAATGAGGGTAAAGGACAATGCAGGAATGGAGGCTGACATCAGATCTTAGACATCCTTGGCTGCCCCACTAAAGACTTTGGACCTTGTAAATATGCAACAAGGACCACTGAGCAATTTTAATCAAGTAAGTCAGAGCATCCGGTTTTGGTAGATCTTCAGTCAATATCTGTTGAATGGACACCAACAACCTGTGGTTTATAAACTACAGAAAATGTATTGGAGTAGGGCAGGACCAGAGGAAGGGAGGCCAGTTAGGAAGTTGGAGAACAGACCAGGAAAAAAAGAGTTGGAATTTCTTAGCATGCCACACAGGGTCCCGCTATGCTCTCTCTGTGTTCTCCTATTTAAGAACATCAGGCAAACTTAATCAAAGGTGTCCATGAAAGAACCCTACCCCTCTTGAATTTCACCCAACTCATCCTACAACATTTAAAATCCATCTTTCCAGTATCAATGGCATGAATTCTGAAGGGAACCAATTAATTATGCAAAATTTAGAGTCTACCTTGGAGCCAATCAGAGACTTGAGATCAGAATAGTCGTTGCCTGATCTGATGTGATTCCTTCTTTTCACCCTATATGCAGCCCATTCTGTTGGGAAACTGGCTGAACTCACACTCAAGTATCATGCCTCGGCTTTGCCAGGCATATTGAGCCCTGCATGGGCTATGAAATATCTGAATGCTACCCTCCTGTGTACAACTCACTCATCAAATAGAGTAGTAAGCTCACTTTACTTCAAACTGGCATTTGGTGGTCTTTATTTCCTTCCAACTCTTTCAATCTTGAACTCCAACTGTCTGCATTGGTAAACCTTTTATTCTAGCCCTGGCATTTCCTGGAATGTGATAGGCTTGCCCCAGATTCATCCCTTTCCTTATGTTTTTTCTTCTTCTTGGAAGGTCTTCTCTTCTCTTGTTTATCTCATGGATGTCCCACTAATTCTTAAAGATTTCGTTCAAGTGTTACTCTCTCTGAAGACTTCTTTTGTCCTGCTCCCTCATCTTCCAAAACTTTGTGCTCATATCAGCATCTCTTTAATTACACTGGTGCATATACAGCCTTTCTATCATATCAAATTATTTCACTAGGTTTTATACATGCCTGTTCATGAATTCAATAAGTGTCGATTGAAAACCTGCTATGTGTTAGGCACCGGGTGCCTGGTAATACAGGAATTTCGTGCTGGTTCATGAGAGCTCTCACCCCTACAAATCCACACTGTTTCTAGGTGTGTTTGTTTTACTGTTGTAAATGTTTTCATAAATAATAACTACCTCCCTACATACCCTCTTTTGGGTTTGTAGGCAGTGGTGCCAAAGAAACATCAGGATCCCAGAAGTAAAAGATTCATTCAGTGTAACTTTGGGTTAAAATGGTTCTCTGTCATTTAGCCATTTAGCCAAGTAGCTAGTATACTATTTGTTGTGTTACAGCTAAATGCAATTTTTCCTTACAGTATTTTTATTTTTAAATAATATTTATAGCTTATAAAATTACTATAGTTATCTATATATATTTATAGATAATATGTATATTATAACTTCTTGTAATAATACTCTGATTGTGAATAGCTGAGAAAATACAAAGAAATATAAAGAATAACACTAAAGTCACCAGCAACCAAACCATTTAATAAAAGTCTCATTAATATTTTGGTGCGTTTTCATTCACATTTACATAAAATGTATATTCATATATGTATAAGCATCTATTTAATGGAGTTGAGAATAATATTGCAAAAAACGTTGCATTCTACTTTTCTCCTTTAACCTTCTATTATAAATATTTTGCAACCCTCAAAAAATTCTTAGTAAACAGAATTTTGAATGATTTCATATTTTCATATTATTATATTAAGATTGGCTTAATCAATCTCTTATTGTTGGATATTTAAGTCATTTCTGGGTGTTAACTATTATAAATAATATTGTAATGTACATTTTTACAAGAATGTTTATAATAACTTTATTAACAATAGTCAAAAACTAAAAATAGCCCAAATGTTTATCCACAGAAGAATGAACAAATTGTTGTATATTCATACAATGGAAGACTACTCAGCAGTATAAAGAAAAAAAGTACTGATACACAAAATAACAGAGATGCATCTCAAAAACATGCTCTGTGAAAGATATTAGACAGGAAAGAGTCCATACTGTGTGATTTCTCTTACACGTACTTTTAGGATGAGATATACAGAAAGAATAGTAAAGATTAGAACAGTGGTTGCCTCTAGGGGAGGCAACTGGCTGGAATGGGCAAGACGGAACTTTCTGGAGAGATGAGACAGGCTGTGTTTTGATTGGAATGGTAGTTGCATAGGTATATACATTTATCAAAGTTCATAGAACTATACATTGGAAATTCATGAACTTTATCATATGTAAATTGTTCCTTAATTTGTTGAAATTTTAAAAATAGTAATAAAAAGAGGAACTGTAAATAAAGAGAATTAAAAGACATATCAAGTTAAACAAAAAAAGTGGACAAGGCTATAATGTTTAGGGATGTAGACTTGAGTGATGAAATTATAGAGAAATGTGAGGAAGCAATTATAACAGTTACTTTAGTGGTATAGGAGAGGACAGTGTTGGGTACAGGGCCAGTGAAAAGGATTCTGGGAGGCTGTCAATGGTCTTTCTTCAGCCGGTTTGAGGTTGTGATGGTGTTCACTATATAGCGATTCATTAAGTAATTTTTTTTGATGCAGGTTTGTGTTATCTGTGTTTTATTTGGCAATGACAAGTAAGAACTTTTTTAAAAATTAAAACGCAAACCCAGTGAATCACTATAGACAATTAATGTTCAAAGGTCTCTCTGATAATGTGACTTTGTGATGAAACTTGAAGAAAAAGACTATGAAAAGAATCTGGCTATGTGAGGAGAAGCGGGGAAGACCCAGGAAGGGAATGCCATTGACAAATGTACCTAGGAAAACTAGAAGAAGACCATAGAGCTTGAGTGAGGACTGCACTGGGGACATGTGAGATTTAGTGGGAGAGGAAAGCATGTGCTGAAAATGTACACGAGTGTGTGAAGAACAATTACAGAGCTTGGATTCTATGCAAAAGGAGAAAACATTGAAGGGTACTACACAGGAAAGAAACAGACTCCAATTTATGTTTTTAAATAATGATTGTGGCTACTCTGTGAAGGATGGATGCAAGGGAAACAAAATGGAAGCAGGATGTTAGCAAAGTAATTGGGTGAGAGAGATGCAGTACGTGGGGTTTCGGTGGTGACAGTGAAGATCGTTAAACGTGAATCTTTCTGCGTTTGGCTATAGAGTGATGAGAAGTGAAGAATTTAGAAGTCTGCTTTCCTTCATAAATAACAGAATAGACAATGATATCGTTTACTAAAATAGATATGTGATGGGAGGAACACTTTGAGAAGGAAAACTAAGAGTTAACTTTAAGAGGTGGGAAACCAACAGTCCAACCAGAAATGTGGAAGTTTATTTCCACTTCATGCTAACTCTACCATCCCATGTAAGTGTTCATCCAGCTTACCTCTGAGCCTCTGCTTCCTGCAACTAACTCTTGTTCCAGCCATAGTGTCCTTTGTTTGTTCCATCTGCCTCGCTCCTAGCCCTTATCCATGTCTGTGCCCTTTAAATACATTTTTCTGTTAACGAATACCCTTTCCTATTATATTTGTGTCACTAATTTAGCATCTGTTCACCAAGACTCACTTTATGTTGTATTGCCTTTGGTCCCTGTCCAGCCCATCTCCTATTTTTGTGTGACCCGTGAGCTAAGAATAGTTTTTACATTTGTAAATGGTTATACAGTTTAAGTGCTTATATAATAGTCTAGGTTTTGCCTCTTGGACTGAAAAGCCTACAAAAAATGTACTATCTGGCCCATTTAAATTTGCTGACCCTTGTTCTAGATGCTTAGGAAAGATGTTAAGTCATTATATTCAAGGATTCCTTGGGGTGTTAGGCCTTAATTCTCTCATGGAACTCTGCTGAGGAGGCTAAGAGAGAAAGTACTTACCCCTAAACCACATGTTTTTTGCTGTCTCAGCTGAATGTCCAGGTTGTTAGAGAGGTGTTAACAGAATAAGATCTCTTCTCTGCAGCTGAGCTACTATTCCCATCCTCCAGTACTGCTAAATCTCTATGATCTCTTTTCCTCTATCAACCCGTTAGTAACCACTCTCTGGGAAGGCTTCCCCTTGCATGTATATACTAGACCTCAGTCAAAAACTCATGGATGAAATCCAGAGAATTCCTGGGCTCTTCCTCTGCACAAGTCCTTCTTCTCTGTTGTGCTCTTGTTATGGACTGAATGTTTGTGTACC
The DNA here is from genome assembly GCF_000951035.1 of Colobus angolensis palliatus. NCBI lineage: Eukaryota > Metazoa > Chordata > Mammalia > Primates > Cercopithecidae > Colobus > Colobus angolensis. The sequence continues at coordinate 402,843 of NW_012119221.1, read as the reverse complement.
TCTAAAATTAATAGGTTGAATTCCTAACCCCCATTGTGATGATATTTGGAGTTGAGGCCTTTGGGAGGTAATTAGATTTAGATGAGGTCATGAGGGTGGGCGGCCTCTTAATGTGATTAGTGTTCTTAGAAGAAGAGGAAGAAAGATTAGCATTCTCCATCTCTCTATGCCATGTGAAGACATGGCAAGAAGGTGACCATTTGCAAACCAGGAAGAGAGCCTTCACTGGGGAACAGACTCAGTGGGCATCTTGATGTTGGACTTCCCAGCCTCCAGAACTGTGAGAGATAAATTTCTGTTGTTTGAGCCACCCAAACTACAGTATTTTGTTATAATAGCCCAAGCTAAGATACCTTTTCTGCAGATTCCACCCATTTCTGTTGCCCCAAATTCTGATCTCTGCCTCCTCAGCTCTGAAAGACCACTATGCTCTGCTTGGCTGCTTAGGCGGGGCTCTGAGGGAATAAGTGTCTCTTCTCTGTCCCGGCTCTAGCCTTTCCACCTCCGGGTTAAAGTACAACTCCCATCTGAATCCTAGAATCCTAAAACCACCACTTATATTTATCTCACCTTCTGAAGTAATGAGATAATCTAGGAAGATGTTCTCAAATGGACAAGTTAGATAGCAGTTAAGCTCAAATAAAAAGAAAAACAGTCACTTGTGGCACCGTTAATACTTGAGAGCCACATTCAAGCAAGACCTTACTCTAAATCTTGTTGTATATCGTGATCACCTAAGGAGCATTAAAAAATAGATTCCTGGTGATTTTTGCCTCATTATGTACTTTTAAAGGTACTTTAGGGGAATCCTCATACAACTAGCCTAACCCTGAATCTCAAACATATACATTTAGGAATTCCAATGGTTATATGTCATTTATCTCCACCCACTAGATTCATTCTCTATTCTTTACTGCCAGCCCTGCACCCTGGGGGCTGACTCATGCAGAAAGCATACTCTCATGGATGCAGTGTTCTCTCAGCTCCTTGGTTAGAGATTAGAGGGCCTAGTATCTCTTTCCCAGGATCCTTCCCGGAATCTGGTTTTGATAGTGGTTATTCCCTCTATGGCCACAGCCAGTGGTTTGCTGTTGCTGTGGCTTGTTAAATTTCCAGTAATTTTGTGGGTCAGTTGCTAAATATAGTCAGTATTAAAAAATAAACTGCATATATATATATGTACACTTAAATATATTAAAAATAACAAATTCAAAACCCATGACTTCCCAATTATTTTACTGCATTTTACTATTATCTATGCTTTTGAAGTTCCTTACCTCTACCTGTGTGATCAAAATACATAATGATGTGCTATTCTGCATCTCTTCCAAACTTCACGTTCACTGACCACATTGGTAGCTTGAGATGGTCCATAGTGGGAGGATTTACTGCATAAAAATCAGTATTACAAGTAGGTTTTTTTTTTTTTTTTTTCACCTGAAGAGCAGGCTGTTAAACATTTCCCAGGAGGCACACCACTGGCTCCAGCTACTATGAACGGCTCCTCTTCCACTATCTCAGCTCTCTTCAGGCCCTAGGAATGCTATACCCCCACTTTGGGTCTTAAGGCCTATGGATGATAACAGTTTCCCCTCACTGTTAACACCTGGATTCTTGTTAGTTCTCTTATCTCTAGCCATACCTTCAGAATAGTCCCTTCTTTAGACTCACATCAGTCAAACCCTTTTGAGTTGATATCTGTTTCCTACTGGATCTCTGACTGATACAGGCACCATCTCCAGAGACCAGTACTTTCAGAAGTGCAACTGGTAGAAGACAAATACTGTAAAATGTAGGTAACTTTCACATTGAAGTAGGTTAATTGGTCAAATGTTTAAAAAAAACTAAATCTAACAAAAATAGGGATGTTTCTTTACTGTAGGACATCTCAAAACCTTTTGTATAGGTAATATATTTTGTGATATACCTTAAACTTTCATGGCCTTTTTTTTTCTATAAAACTTCTGTTGCAACCAGTTTTCCAAGAGACACTACTATGGAGTTGTTTTAGAAATACAATATTAGGGACCAGGCATAGTGGCTCACACCTGTAATCCCAGCACTTTGGGAGGCTAAGGGGGAACGATTGCTTGAGGTCAGGAGTTCGAAACCAGCCTGATCAACATGGCGAAACCCCATCTCTACTAAAAATACAAAAATGAACTGGGCATGGTTGTGCATGCCTGTAATCCCAGCTACTAGGGAGGCTGAGGCAGGAGAATTGCTTGAACCCAGGAGGCGGAGGTTGCAGTGAGCCAAGATCACACCACTGTACTCCAGCATGGGCGACAGAGTGAGACTCCATCTCAAAAAGAAAAGAAAGAAAGAAAGAAAGAAATACAATATCAGTGTTAGGCACTATATTGGAAATTGTCCTAAAAGAGAAATGCTTTAGTAATTCTCACAATGTGTTTATATTTTTAAAACTAATGAAACTGATAGATGCTGCCATACTTATAAATATATACTAACATCGTTTTTATCCATTGACATTGAAGAATAAGTGTTGTACACATAAGTAGACATTTTAAATGTCTGAATATTACCCCCATGAACAGTGAAAATCAATTTAAATTATTTTGAATGGAGAGAATTTTTAAATGTATGATGACTTTATGATGTATGTATGATGACGACTTGAAACATTTCTCAGTATGCTTTGGAGGTCAGTAGCTGTTGATTTATCCCTACATGTAATGACTCCAAACTTCAGGTTTTATATTTTCATGGATGTGCTTATTTCCCTCTGTTTCAGGTTGTCAGCTAACATTGCTTACAGTTGTCAATGCATCTAATTCTAGCTTCCCTCTTGCTTCTAATCTTCTCTGACATGGGAAACCAGATATCCGAGCTGGTTAGAATTGTGTATACAGTGATGGGGGATGTTTATCCCCTAAATTCTAGGTTGATATGGCTGTCAGATAAATGGTCTCCAGAGAAGAGACATAATGTATCCAACTTAGCCCAAATTTAAGAGAACTAAATTGAGTCCGTTTAATTGTCACAAATATGTGAAATAACAAATGCCAGTAAATAGAATATATTTTGTGGAAATTAATCTTTCAGCCTAAAGTTATTTTCACAAGATACCTTTTAAAATGCAGACAACTTTTCAGTTTTTGGTGAAGCTAAGCCTATTTTCTTGACATCCATTTTGTGAGTTTTATGTCAGACAAATTAATTCCAAAGGGAAAAATATATATTCACTTTTTTTTTCTTTCTTGACTGGCTCTTCAATCCAGGGTTGAGATCATCTCTGTGGGATGATATCTCAGAGAACCCAAACATCTGAAGGAGGGAGAACACCAAAATCACAAGAAAAACCCCAAGGAGATCTGAAAAGGCGCCTGCCCAAGGCAACCCACACTCACATAAGCTTCCATTATGCATGAAGGTGCTGAGAATCTTTGCAATGGCTCATGGGAGATCTGTTTACATGGATTTTGTTACAAAAGCTTACCACATTTTGAGTCAGACAGAGTGGTGTCTGATGTTAAATAAATAAATAAAAATTTCCCTTGTGAAAAATCATCTCTTCTAGTCAGGGGCAGTCACTGGTGTGACTCATGACCTTGAAGCTGCATTTGGACTTGATGGAAGATGTTCATTAGTCCACCTAAAGACCTGATCCTGGTTTTTGACTTCTAGAGCACCGTTATTTTTTTGTTAATGCTGGGAATTTGCAGTGAGACATTCACACACACACACACACACACACACGTTTTTCTTTTGTCTTCTTTTATGCACTATGCTTGGAAGGAATTTCAAGAGGGCTTCAATTTGTTGAAAGAGATTGTCTCCTTATGGGGTAGGAGGTGGGACTCAACTCAAGAGGCAGGGCTTGGCTCTGGACCACGTTGAAGACTGGCTCTATAAGACAGGCCTTCCAATATCATGACAGTTTAGTCATTTTCTGGCAACAATCCGACGCGGAAGTTACCACTCGTTTTTCTAGAAATTTCTGAATAGCCTGCCCCCTAATTTGCACATAATTAAATGTGGGTATAAATGTGGCTGTAGAACTGCCCTGAGCTACTACTCTTGACGCACTGCCTATGGGGTAGCCCTGCTCTGCAGCAGCAGTCATGAAGCTCTAATATTACTCTCTTAATAAAGCTGTTTCCTTCCACCACTGGCTCGCCCTTCAATTCCTTCTTAGGCAAAACCAAGAACCTTCTGGAGAGGAGCCCCAAAATTGGGGCAACACCTAAAAGTTGATGTTCACCTTCTGGGTGAAAGGAATCTAACTTAGGCTAGACACAAAGAAAACTGAGGTAATAATGATTGTAATGACCACTACCATTTATAAGCTTGCTATTATGAGCAGTGTACTTGTTCCTTCATATTCATTGGTATTCATAACCCTTATCACAACTCTATGCTAGCTCCACTTTACAAATAAGAAAACTAATGCTTGGAAGTGTTAGTTTCCCCTAGTTTTGCAAGTCAGTAAAGTAGTAGAGCTGGGATTGAAACATCAGATCCTTTTGACTCATTTGCTCCTTTGAAGTGCATGCTCAATACCTTTCTCTGTCACACTTGTAGGTACATGAATCCAAGCACTTCACACTTCAGGTCTGGATTGTAGCCAATCTCTTACCTGGCTTTCCATAGCTGGCTCTTGCCACCTAAGATCTGATGGCCATATTGTGGCTATTTTTATCTTCTTAAAGCTCACTTCTCCTTCATTAAAACCCCACCCTCTGCAGGATGGAGCCTGACTCTTTAGCCTAATAGTAAGAGACTTCCAGGACTGAAGTTTGTTTTCATTTCCCATCACTCCCTGCCGTCTTCCTGTGCTTCAGCCGCCCTAAAGCCTTTGACCGCTCCACGTTCACTTTATACGCACCCTATGTGTACCATTTTCTCTAACTACAAAGTCTTCTACCATGTCCACATATACAAATTTCACCTGTCCCTCCTGGCCCACCTGCTGTGTCACCTCTTCCATTAAACCACTCCTGATGCCCCAGCCAAAACTGATCTTGCCCTCCCTTGAACCCCTGCAACAGTTTGCACTTCCATTTCTTATGGGTTTTATCACTTACTTCCTAAGGGCAATAATTTTTAGTGACCAATACTCATCTTGACACACTATAGGGGATCATGCTGGTCTTGATCACCATAGAAACCTCATTCTCATATTAAGCATACAGAAAACACTTAATAAATAATTGTTATATGGATGTAGAGATATTGATTTTCTTTACTGCTAATACATCTTTCTGTTGAAATATACAGAAAAGAGAGAATTGCGTACAGCACAAAGAATTGTCACAAAATGAATATCCTCATTAAACCATCACTCAGATCAAGAAATTGAACATTAAGGCCAGGAGTGGTTGCTCACGCCTGTAATCACAGCACTTTGGGAGGCCGAGGCAGTTGGATCACTTGAGGTCAGGAGTTCGAGACCAACCTGGCCAACATGGAGAAACCCTGTTTCTACTAAAAATACAAAAATTAGCCGGATGTGGTGGTACACACCTGTAATCCCAGTTACTCCAGAATCTGAGGCAACAGAATCACTTGAACCTGGGAGGTGGAGGTTGCAGTGAGCCAAGAATATGCCACTGTACTCCAGCTTGGGTGGCAGAATGAGACTGTGTCAAAAAAAAAAGAAAAAAATTTGACCATTAAACGCACCCCTAGAATCTTTCCTTCACTTATTTTCCAAATTGCTAACTCATTCTTCTTTCCCCAAAGTAGCTACTATGATTACTTTTAATACCATAAATTAATTTGACTCTTCAAATTTTATAAAATGTAATCATACATATGTTTTCTTTGGTATTTGGTTCTTTAGGTCAGTATTATATTTGTGAGACTTATCTAAGTTGTTGCATGTGGTTGTACTTTGCTTATTTTCTTTTTTTGTTTTGTTTTGTTTTTTGGTTTTTTTTTTTTTTTTTGAGACGGGGTTTCCCTCTTGTCGGTCAGGCTAGAGTGCAATGGTGCAATCTCGGCTCACTGCAACCTCCATCTCCCGGATTCAAACAATTCTCCTGCTTCAGCCTCCCGAGTAGCTGGGATTACAGGCATGCACCACCACGCCCAGCTAATTTTGTATTTTTAGTAGAGACAGGGTTTCTCCATGTTGGTCAGGCTGGTCTCGAACTCCTGACCTCAGGTGATCCACCCATCTCGGCCTCCCAAAGTGCTGGGATTACAGATGTGAGCCACCGCACCTGGCCCTGCTTATTTTCATTGCTGAATAGTATTCCACTCTATACATATTTCTTGGTTTATTAATTCATTCTACTCTTGATGGACATTTTGCTTGAGACATTGATTCTTCTTGGACATTCCAGTTTGGGACTCTTACAAATAATGGTGCTATAAACATCCTTCTATGGTATTTGCATTTTAGTACTGATTATGGTATTGAGTTTAACGTAGTCCAAATTGATTTCAGGATAAATTATAATACATATGAGCAGTGAAAATGTTTCCAACTTTGTGTTAGACAGTGAACACTATTAGTATAAGTGAAAGAATTACTGAGATGAAAATCCAATGTCCAGTCAACAGGTTTTAAATACTAAGGCATCTAGGAGTTAGCATAAGCCCATGCCTGAGTGTTGGAGGTAATGATGGTAATAAAGGGAATCTCAAAGCTTTCTGAAATCCATGTTCTGTGTGGCAAACTTACACCTGTATGCCATTTAGTACACTCATCAAACTAAAATCCCACTCAAAGCCAAATCACATGTTTTAATGGCTTCCTATTCACTTCATTGGGATTCCCGCTCTGGGATTATCGAGATGATGGAACACAAAACATCCAGCACTGGACAGATGAGATCTACAGGAGTGTATTATACTCCCTGTCCATAAACTCAAACCCTGGGAGAGAACGGCAGTGCACACCCTGAAGGGCCACATGGGGATTGCACTCAAGAGCATAATGAGCCATCAGGGGCTGTGAGGCAGGCTTTGTAGTATCAAAAGGATGGGCGCCCTGGTTTTCATGGGAGGAGTGATTGGCTTGTTTGAATAATTCTCTAGGCTGGAAGGGAAACAAAACCTACTACTCAGGGATAAGCAGGAATTGCACCTGGGCCCTTTGACCAGGCGGGCTGTTTGACTAAGGGATCTTACTCACAGAAGCAGACTGGGGAGGGGAACTTGCAGTTATTCCATTCAAAGCCCTTCCGATGTCACCTGAAGGCAGCACATAATATTGGGCCTTAATATTAAAACTTATACCACACATATAAACGAAGAACAGGGGTTTCACCAAAATTGAGAGTAAGATCCAATTACTCTGAGAAAGACAGAATTTTATTTACTTACAGGCATATTTTAAGTTGCTTACCACGGATTTGGCAATAGGTCCTATGCCTTTATTATAAGATCTTTTTGTGTTATAATCATAGTGCTATTTTATGTCCTTGGTTTTGAGCTTAGATATGATCTGGAAACTCATCGAGGGTAGAAATCAAATATTTATCTTTGTACCTTCCCCAGGACCTAGGAGACTGTTTCTGGTTTGAAAATAAATGTCAATTCAACATCTAGGTCAGGCCTAGTGCAGGTAGATACTCAGCAAATGCTATGTCCTATGATGACAATGATAGGACCTCAATACTCCAAGTGTGGCCCAGGGACCATCAGCATTGGCATCACCTGGGTGCTTGTTAGACATGCAGATCATCCTGTGCCAGCCCAGACCTACTGACTCAGAAGATGCTCGGGTGATTCACATTCTCATTAAAGTTTGAGAAGCACTGCTCTAGAAGACCATCTTCTCAGCATGGGAAATTCCCTGTGGCCAAGACTGCCTCCAGCATGACTCAGGAAGTTTACTGAAAACAAGAAAGAGCTGAGGGAGTTGATACGTCTCCCCTTCACCGCATCCTCCTTACTCCAGTGTAATTGAAAACGAATTGACCAGGACCCAAAGATTTCATCAGAGTACGCATTTAATTTCTCCCTTTAAACAAATAAGAAAGGGAAAATGTATTGGGAAAGGGAAACAGGAAAAAGAGGAGACATGAAGAAACACTCTTGGTCCTCGCAAGCTGGGATGCAATCCTCCCTTACAATGTCCCCATGTGTGGGATTTGATCCTCATAAAGTGAGGAAATCTCAACGGACTTGCTGCTCATTTCTGTTTGCTTCCTTCTTCATGCCTCACTTTTATTGTTCTGTTTTGGTATGCATAGTGCCTGATGCCAAGATGTTTGGTGAAAGTTTCTAACCAGAAACTTGCCGGTAGAACATAATAAGATGAGGGGAGAAGTAAGAAAACAAGAGCTTGGAGCCTTTCCTTTTGGGTTAGGGAGGGGCTGGCTTTATTATTTTTTTTCCCTCAAACTTGGTCGTCCATAGCAGAAGTATATCTGGGACTTATTTTGCTCCTGATAAGTTTATTCCTTATAAAATAGCACCAGATCCTAGCATGAAGTTCCTAGAAAAATCCTCAGAGATCCCTCAGCTTTAGCCATTTGAGAAATAAAGTTTTGTGTATAACTTATTACATATGTAATATTTTATATATATTGTATATAACTTTATTTCTCAAATGGACCAGGGCCATCAGAATCTGTGCTCTGCCTACCCACAGTCTACCCAAGGAACTACTATTATTAAATCTGTCTGCCTTCACTAAAAGAGAACAAACATATTAATTTTTGCTGATGTTAACAGTCTAATTTGGGGGATTTCTATATTTCCATAGGGGCACTTATTAACCCTTGGTTCCTCTTTAACTTAGATCATAGTCCAAGTTTGCTTTCTGCCCTCTTAGACCTATAACCCCTGGCCTAGACCATGCAAGATTAGAAATGAAGAGACCAACTGGGAGTTTATTGCAATACTCTAGATGAGAAATGCTGAGATACTGAACTAGGGTAGAGGTAGGATAGAGCGAAGAGGTGGAGCTCAAATAAGGTGTAAACTTGGCAGGACTTGATGAGTATTTGGACCTGAAGGGTGAGAGACAACTTACATTTTTCTAGTGTGAGTGCTAAGAGTGGTGGTACTGCTCCAAGAAACAGAAAATATAGGAAGAAAATAAAATCTTAGGGGAAGATATAGTGTTGAATTTTGAACGTGCTCTTTGAGGTCTGTGTGCATGCATGTGGAGATTCCAGTAGGCAATTAGATATTCTGATTCTCAATACTCAGAATCCCAATAGGTAATTATGAGTTGGTATCTAATCGGAGGTCATGACTTTACCTGCAATGATGGGATCTGGTAGTTCATAGGAAGTAGTTAAAATTATGAGATTACCTACGGGGAATAGGCAAAGTGAAAATAGCCAGGGAATGAGGGGTGAGCCCTAGTGAACCAAAATGCTTATGGAGAACACAAAGGGTGAAGCACTTGTAAGACTGGAGAATGATCAGGAAATGAGAAAGAGGCCCAGGATAATTTGTATAAAGATCAGATAGTGCATAATAATATTCCTTTTAACTCACAAAATTGATATTCATAAAATGGAAAAGTGGTTTGTAATCTGTAAACAATTCTAAAGATGTAGAATAATATTATGAATTTATAACTGGCTTTTATGCATGCACTGTTTTATATGCGTGTATTTGCCTATATATTTATAAGACATAATGATTTGAAGGCACTGGAGATTGAACAAAAGTGGGCAGAATTTCTAAGGGATTCAACCCTTGGAAGAAGGGAACAACAGTGGGTGAGGTCTGCATTTATCTGACTGTTCCTCTGAGGGCACTCTCCATTCCACAAAGTATAGGGTGGCTGGAATTCAAGCAGAAAAAGCTACTATCTTATTGGCCTGAGTCATCAGAAGATGCAATGTGTGCCTGCAAGAGTGGCTGGAAATTGAGCAGGGAAATCCTGAAAAGGAGACACTTGTAAAAGAAGAAACCTGCAGATCTGACGACAAACTCTCCTCAAGTCCATGGATGAACTAGAGGCAAGAGGAAGATTCCAATTTGCTGAGCAGAACTCAACAGCTAGAAGTCTGAAAAAGCTGGGCAGAATTTTAGCTGTTATTCGATACAGGGGAAACAGACTTTGAAGTTGGAAGGACTTGGTAAAATCTCCGGTTTTTCTTTGTTTCTTCTAAGCCTTTTATTTAGAATTAATAAATAGTAAAGTCACAGGAAGTTACAAAGATAGGTCTCATGTACCCATCACTCCGTTTCTCACATGGTTATCACTTACATAACTAAAATACAGTAACAAAACCAGTCTATGAACTTAGCATAATACATGTGTGCAGTTTTATGCCACTTCATCCTGTGACTAAATTCATGTAACCTCTACCGCAATCAAGATGCAAAACTATACCAGGTATGGTAGCTCACTCCTGTAATCCTAGCTCTTAGGGAGGTCAAGGCAGAAAGATATCTAGCCTTTTTTACAAATTACCCTGGGCCTCCTACTCATTTTCTGATCATTCTTCAGTCTTTTACAAGTGCTTCACCTTCTGGGTTCTCCATATGCATAAGGCCATAAGGTCAGGAGGTTGACAGCAGCCTGGGCTACATAGAGAGACCCCATCTCTACAAAAAAAAAAAAAAAAGAAAATTAAAAATGAGCCAGGCATGGTGGGGCACATTTGTAGTCCCAGTTACTCAAGAGGCTGAGGTGGGAGTATGACTTGAGCCCAGGAGTTCGAGGCTGCAATAAGCAATGATTGTGCCACTGCACTCCAGACTGGGTGGAAGAGGGAGATTCATTCCCTAAAAAGAAAAAAAAAAAGATATAAAATGACTCCATCACCATGAAAACACCCCTCGTGTGAATCCTTTATAGTCAAGCCCAACCTCTTCCCCACAACCCTCTCTAACCCCTGGCAATGACCTAAAATGTCCTCAATCTTTCTAATTTTGTCATTTTGTAAGTGTTATATATGCAGTCATACAGTATGTGACCTTTTGAGGTTGCCTTTTTCTTTTCTTTCAACTCAGTGTAGTGCTCTTGAGATCCACCCAAACTCTTGCATGTATCAATAGTTTCACTTTGTTACTGAGCAGCTTTTCATGGTATGGCTGTCATGCAATGTGGTTAGCCGTTCACCTAATGAGGGATATCTTGGTTGTTGCCAGGTTTTGGCTGTCACAAATAAAGCTCTATAATTATCAGTATATGGGTTTTTGTGCAACATAAGTTTTTATTTCTCTGAACTAAATGTCCAGGAGAGCAATTGCCGGGTAAGGCTTTCTTTTTGAAATGCCATGAAGACCATGATTTTGTAGTAAAATCTATGTCCTTCAAGGCTGAGTAAAAGCTTTAAAATAGGGAAAAACTGAAGCAGGTTACTAATAAAGCTTAAAACCAACTGATTACATATTCATGCGGAGTGATTAGTAATTAAGCTGTTGAAAGAAAAAAAATCTGTTTCAGGGAAGACAACAGAATCTGGAGTTTCTACAGTATATTATCCACATTGTCCAGTATACAATTAGAACTTACTAGACATGAACAGAAACAGGAAATCAAGTCAACACAAACAACTCCTGAAATTTCTCATATATTTGAATTTGCTGAAAAAGACTTTACAGCAGCTATTATAAACATTCTCAAAGATTTAAGTAAAAAGATGGTCATAAAAAGTGACTAGATGTGGAAACTCAGTAGAAAAATTAAAAAGAATTAACACATTCTAGAATTAATATGTGTAATATATGAAATGAAAAATTTAGTAGTTAGGCTTAAGAATAGACTGCGGACAGCAGAAACGCTAGTGAACTTGAAGACATCAATATAAATAATCAAAATAACAGAGAAAGAAGTTTGAAAAAAATAGACAGGGACTCAGTGACCTGTGCGACAATACCAAAAAGCCTAACACACTTTTCATTGATTTCCCAGGTGCAGAAGAGAGAGAGAAGAAAACAGAAAAAATATTTGAAAAAATACTGGTGAAAATCTTTCTAAATTTGATGAAAATAACAACACACAGAACCAAGAAGCTCAAGGAAGCACAAGCAGAATTAATACAAAGAAAATCACAAACAGATTAATCATCATCAAACAGATGAATATCAGATGAAGAGAAAAAATTTGAAAGCAGTCGGAGTGAAAAAAGACACACTACACATAGGAGAATAACAAAATGTATGATGGTGGACCTCTCCTTAGAAAAAATGAGCCCAGAAAAACATTGGAATGATGTCTTTAAGGTGCTGGAAAAAAAAATTGTTAATCATGAGTTTCATACTCAGCAAAAATAAACTTTGAAACTGAAGATGGGGAGTGTGTATGTGCACATGCATGTGTAACCTCATTAAAAACATAGATTTGAGCAACACTATTAGCCATCTTGATTTCTTTGACCTATTTGAACACAACATCTCAAAATAGCAGAATACATCTTCTTTTCAAGTGTACATCAAATGCTCACTAAGATAGACCATATGTGGGACTACAAAATGTCTCAAATTTCAAAAGATTAAAATTTTACATAGAATATTTTCTTATTTCAAGAGAATTAACATGGAAGTCAGTAAAAAATCTAAAAGAAAAAAGCCAAAATGTTAAGAAATTAAACAATATGCCTTTAAATAACCTATGTGTTAAAGAAGGAATGGCAAGTGAAATTATAAAATATTTGAACCACATATCAAAATTTGCAAGATGTATCTAAAAGCAGTGCAAGACTTCTGGACTAAAAATAGCAAACTTCTTGAGAGAATTTTTAAAATACCTAAATATATGAAGAGATATACTCTTCTCCTGAATTGGAAGACTTAATATTGGTAGGATGCCAATTCCTCCCAAACTGACCTATAGATTCAACACAATCTCTATCAAAATGTCGATAGACATTTATTTAAAAGAAATTGCCATGTTAATTAATAGTAAAATGTATATTTAAACAAAGGATGTAGAATGTGAAAATAACTTTGGGACAAGCATGGTGGCTCATGCCTGTAATCCCAGCACTTCAGGAGGCTGAGGCAGGTGGATCGCTTGAGCTCAGGAGTTTGAGACCAACCTGGGCAATATGGTAAAACCTCGTCTCCCCCCAAAATACGAAAATTAGCCAGATACGATGGTGTGCACTACTTGGGAGGCACTGAGGTGGGAGGATTGCTTGAGCCTGGGAGGCTGAGGCTGCAGTGAGCAGAGATCACACTACTATACTCCAGTCTGGGCAACAGAGCCAGACCCTGTCTCGAAAAAATAAACTAACAAACAAAATGGGAAAAAAAAAAGAACAAAGGAGGCCCACATTATCTGATTTTAAGAGTTACTATGAAGCTACAGAAATCTAGACATTATTTTTCCCCATAAAAATAGACAAATAGCTCAATGGAACAGAACAGATAATCTAATAATAAATACATTATATATATGGCTAACTGATTTTCAACAAGATCACCAAAGCAATTCAGTTGAGGAAAGGAAAATATTTTCAACAAATAGTACGGGACTATCTGATTAAATGTAGGTTAAATGCATGTTAGGTGCAATTATAGGTGATTTTAAGTGACTTCTTTGTACCTTTTTGTATTTTTCATATTTCTTACAAAAAATTATTATTTTATATCCAAAAATAAAATATTTTTTAAAATCCCTTTCATTAATCAACAATTTGGTCTTGTATGCTTCAAATACTTAGCCCACTTTGTCCTCCCCATCTAGTAGGATAGCTAAACAAGAATCAGAAGCTCAACCTTAGTTGGTCAGCCTTTGCACACCCTGATGGGCCCTCTCAGTTTATCCAGCCTTGCACCGGGATCCACCCCCTACCACATAAACAACCTCAGCCTACATAAAATAATGTATGTCAATTTACAAAGTAGATAAAGTTGGGTATTCATGCTTCTGCTCTTTATTCAACCAGTGATGGTTAAAGAAATGGCTGGTTAATGGGGAAGTAGGGGAAGACAGGAAGAGACTGAAGTGGGAAAACAGCTGGAGATACTACTTTTAAAAGGTAATTTTGAGGGTCATAAAATATAGTGGTTAAAATGTGGGCTGTCTTGAATTTTATTCCAGTTCTAGTGCTTCTTACTTTTTGTGACTTAGGGCAAGTTACTTAAATTCCCTATGTTTTCTCTGTAAGGCAAGGATCTGTAAAATAAGGATGATATTAGCACTAACTTCTGGGTTGTTATGAAGATTAAATGAGATAAACATGTATCTAAAGTGCTGGGAAAATGCCTGGTACTACTAATCACTTAGTAAATTAGTTGGCTATTAGTATGTATTACTTGGCAGGTATTAGAGGCTTCAGAACCCCTCTCTTTGATTCATCTTTATGATAAATAAAGAATGTCAGAGAACTCAGTTGAGTTGACTACTTAGTGACTATGAAGAGAAGAGGCTCAGAAATATATATCCATCTGTCTCAGTCTGTTTTCTGTTGCCACACCAGAATATCTTTGACTAGGTAATTTATAAAGAAAAGAAATTTATTTCTTACAGTTCTGGAGGCTGTAAAGTCCAAGATTGAGGAGCTATATCTGGTGAAAGCCTTCTTACTTGTGGGGACTCTACATAGAGTCCTAAAGGGGGCTCATGAAAGAGATAGCCAAGCTGACTTTTATTTAAAAAACCCACTGTCGTAACACTTATCCCACTCCCTCAATAACCTATTAATCCATGAATGAATTAACTCAATCCTCTGGATGACTCAGTCACCTCCCAAAAGCCCTACCTTTCAACACTGCTGCATTGAGGACTAAGTTTCCAATATATGAACTTTTGGAGGACACATTCACACCATAACATCCTTTGACACGCTTTTCACATTTTCAACTTGTCATCAGAGACCAGGCTCTAGTGTAAAGTATTCATAATTCTGTTTCATTAAGATTTGCTGTTAGACACCCATGCTAGGTGCTAGCCTGTTTGAGTGTGGGGAAGATAAGTGGGGCTATAATATACAGAGCTATGCCTCCTATATCAATCCGGAAGCATCAGTTATGCCTTGGTGAAAAATGAACCCCCAAAACCTAGTAGCTTAACACAACAAGGTTTATTTTTGCTCACACTATATGTCCATCATGGGTCAGTGAGGGGCTCTGCTCCGCAGGGTCATTCAGGTTCCCCAGGTTGGCAGATACTACTCCATTTAAAGTTGTACCATCCAAAATACGCAGACAACTCCCTGGTCATTGCGGCAAGGAAATGAAAGCCTGTAGAATCATGTCTGGGTCTCTCACTAACTCAGCCTGGAAGTGACTTATTTTACTTCTGTTCCTAGTCAATGGCTGGGAGAACTAGTGAAATGGCTTCACTTGACTGTAAGACAGTTGAAAAGTACAACTTTACAGCTCCCAGAAAGAAAGGAGAACTGGATGTGAGTGGATTTCAGTAAATACCTACTACTATATCTCACAGCTTGCCCCTTTCTCTCAGGTGACTCTCTCTCAGTATCATTTGAAAATAAGATTCACAGAGGCACATAGGACAGCACAGTCATCTCATAACCAAAGAGGCAACCCACGTTCTTGATGGCACACTTCACAGGGGAACTATGACTCAACTTTTTTTTTTTTTTTTTGAGATGAAGTATCACAGAGGCACATAGGACAGCACAGTCATCTCATAACCAAAGAGGCAACCCACGTTCTTGATGGCACACTTCACAGGGGAACTATGACTCAACTTTTTTTTTTTTTTTTTGAGATGAAGTATCACTCCATCATTGCCCAGGTTGGAGTGCAGCAGCGCGATCTCTGCGCACTGCAACCTCTGTCTCTTAGGTTCAAGTGATTCTCCTGCCTTGGCCTACCGAGTGGCTGGGATTACAGGCACGCGCCACCACGCCCAGCTAATTTTTTTTTTATTTTTTGTATTTTTAGTAGAGATGGGGTTTTGCCGTGTTAGCCAGGATGGTCTTGATCTGACCTCGTGATCCACCCACCTTAGCCTCCCAAGGAATTGGGATTAGAGGCATGAGCCACTGCACTCAGCCTTACTCAATATTTTTAAAATATCTTCCAAGTTCCCCATTTCTCCCATTCTTTAAGTCATTAAGCACAAATCTCAATCTAATGCTAACAGTCAATGACAGTGTAATATGCAAATCCTCAAGTTCACAGGGCTCTGCTTATGTAGACTGCTATTGCTTAGGAATTCAGGACTTGGGAGGCACTTGGGATATTGTATCTCACACTCAATTCAATTCTGTTCTCAATTCTGTTCAACTCTTCTCTCACTTCCCAGGCCATTTTAATGGCCCTTCCCTGTGTGTCAAGATAGTGAAAGAATATATACCATGTCTCCTTTACTAATAGGGACAGTAGTCCCAGAACTCAAGATTCTGGCTTCTTTCTAGTTGCACTAAGCAAATAGAAATTGCAAAAGCTCAAAGAAACTCAAAAGCAAGTGCAGATCTGTGGTCTGGAGCAGGCCATCTGGCTACCCAAATAGTGGCAAAATCCCACAAAATAACATTTGTCTGATTCTGTGCTGGCCAAAGTGTGTTCCATTGAGCATTTGTTCCCCAAGATGCCACTAGAGAAGGTAGTTGCAGAGTTTAATTTGTGTAAGAAACTCTGCACCCTCTGTCGTCTTCTTAGAGGCTGATGGTATAGGAGCCTATTAAATGTTCCAAAAAACACGTAGCATAAAGAAGAATGACATTTCTTAATTTAATGATTTGAAAATTTACTTGACCAAAGAATTGTATACTTTTGGCATAAAAACCTATTAACACACTGTGGAAAAATATTCTTTGGGATTCATTTTGGAAAAGGTAAACCTAGGAAAATGCACTATGATAATCCAGAGTCTTTCTTGCCAACACAGCTGGAATAGATTGGTCTTTTAGAGCAGACACACTCTAATAAAGAAGTATATAATCCCTAGATGAAATTATTTATGTTTGGGATTTGGGGGGATAAGTGGTGGGTGGGGGTGGGGGCATAAATAAAGCAAGAGTCACTATTACTAGTTGAGGATTTGATTTAGCTGGGTAATGGGTACGTGGGGGCTTCTTTATACTATTCTCTGCTTTTCTGCTTCCTTGAGATTTTTCCTCAAAAACTTTTTTTTTTTAAAGGAAAAATTTAAACCAGAAATCCCAATGATTTATGTATAATAGTAGTAATAAGGGTAAATTTGTCATGTTCCAAGATATGTTCTAGGAACTTGACAAGCATTGTCTCTTAATCATAACAGCTCAATGAGTAAGGCCTTCATTAGTATTCTCATTTTATAGATTGAAAAAACAGGCTCAGAAATGTGATCACATGCTTGAGGTCACACAGCTAGCAAAAAAACAGGCAGAATGTGGACCCAGGTCTCTCTGATTACTAAGCCTTTGCTCTTAACAAGTGTGTTATGTATACTAGTTGCAAAAAGGACCACGCCCTCACGTTCTCTGGCTTCCCTAAAGGCAAACTGTATGATCAAGGTTGCTCACAATGGGTGGAGAAAGAAAATAAATAGAGCCAAAGACTCTCGGAATTGGGGTGGCATTAGCATCTGCCCAGTGCAACCTCTGTCTCCTCTTTAGTGTTCTGCACGTGGGGATATCAACAAAATTTCCTTCCTATTTGTCATTAGAGTAAGTGCCTATCTTGGAGTTGGAAAGCAAACTTCGGACAGCAATACTATTCCAAACCTGTTAACTAATTTTAAAATCTTCTGATCCTAAGTTTTACAAAAGGGCTGACATAACACTGGCTTAATCAGTACAGAAGCTCTTCTACTTACGAAATTTTGTTAATTACGTGAATAGGAACAAAGTTTTGCTTTAAGGAAAAAAGAAAGTGTCTATTCTGCTTGCCACCAAAAAAGGCAAAAGCAATCATGCCCAGTCATTTTCACCTATGACCACTTTGCTGATATCTGCTTAATTTCTGAAGCATTTTTCCAAATGTTATTAACCTCATCATGTCCAGAAAGTTTAAAAGCCATAAATGTGAAAGGAGTATTGAACACGGGTATACTATTACAATTTTAAGTTGAAAGTGGAGAGAAAATGACAAATGCCTATTGTCATTATGGATTTCCTAATAAATGGACCCACAAATAGTTTCCATAACTGAAGCTGTGTGTAAGTGGGTCAATTCTATATTCCAAAGCAATGGGATGTTTTCAGGGTTGTTTTATCGTCAGCAGCAAAAGTCTTGTTTGAGAAAAACAAACAAATACCAAATAGTGTATATGCAAGTTTCGTTAAGTCAAATTGTGTGTATTTAGATGGGAGGGCGAAAGAGTTTATTTTTGTATTGAAATGGCTCATGTCAGTTTTGTCTTTTAAGTCCTTGTGGAGCTCCCAGGAGCCCTTACCTGAGCCAAGTTTTCCATTTATAAGCAACAATCTATTTGTTTATGCACATCCATTTTAAATTTCAATTTTTTTGGGGGACAAAAGAGAGAGCTAATTACTGTATTAACTGAATTTTTTATTGCAACAGGGCACAGAAAGCTGCAGTCAAAGAGAAACAAGAATATCCAAATGTCAGCAACTGCTACATGCTCACTCTTGAACCAATCACTTAGCAAAAGATTTTAGAATACTGTGATTGGCCAAGACTGGGTCAAAAGCCCTTTCCTAGGGGAAGAGGAAGGGAAGGGAAATTTCACCTAAACCATACAGGCTGAGCAAAATTTTTATGGACTAGGGAGGGATAATTCTCCAAAGGAAAGCATGCTGAGCAGACAAATCATACTTCCATATGGGAACCAAACAACAAAAGAGAAAAAGTCCTCGATGTATAGAGTAGATGCTCAGTGCAAAGTGTAACTAAAATTTCAGAACTTAAACCCGCAAACAAGCCATGTTCCCACTGCTGCTTTGATAGAATAGATTCTTCATTTAAAATGCTATCATTGGTTGAAAGTGCTTCAGAAAATGTTTTGATGAAAGTAAGAAGAATGAGAAACAGCACAAGGATGCTTGGAATGGGGAAGAAAAGAGGGGTCTTTTGAGGGCTGGGCAGGAGAGGAAGAGATTGTCTGGAAAATACTGCTTATTTCTGTCAGATGACAAGACTGAGTTCTTCAAAAAAGACTTGGCCACTTGATATGTTTAAGCTGATTACATGGTGTTCTGTTTGCTTACTTCTGGGTGTCACAGCCAGCTTTGGTCATCAAAAGGCCTGTTTACCACAGGGCAAAACAAAGTCCAGGTAAGCAGCTAGAGTATGTTCAGCAGTTGGGAATACAGGACTCCTAGCCCTTCAAGTTTGAGGCTAAAACGGATTTTGGTTTTTTTCAAAATTCACTCCCATACCCTAAGCAGCTTTCTGGAAAAGAACCCTAGTTCCCCTACCTCCTACCAATAGTACAGCCAAGCATTCCTGAAAGTGTTGCTTGCGATTTAAAGCAGAGCCATATTTAATTTTTCCCATGCTTTTCTATTTGACCTTGTTTCCTTCTTTCCCTAGAGAAAAATCTGAGATTCCAGAGGAATCATCATGTCTCTGGCATAATATTTCTCAGCCCTTTCATTCTTGCCTTTAACCCTACAATTTAGCTCCTTACCTTTGCAAATAAAATATGCTTTTAAGAGCTTTGCTTCTTAAAAGGTCCTCCCTAGAAAGCCTTTGAGAATTTTCTTTGTGTGTACTGTGTGTGTTTGTGTAAATATGTTCTTTTAAGTAAAACCATATCAATGTAAAAGAAAGGCAACTCCTTTTCAGCTGGGCCAAGATCCAAGGCGTCCTCCTTACCTAAAACACTGAATATGCAAACCCCACTATACATAAATTCCTGCCTTGCTGCAAGCTAATGGCTGATGGTACAGGCAAGACACTTGGAAATTCAGGTCACAGCCTGACATCCTAACCATGGAAAATGACATATTCAGGAGGGTATGAATAAAATGCTGCTGTCAATGCAGTGGTATCTGCTGGGCTCCAGGTCCTGCTCTTTGGACATTGTATTATGTGTAGATACCATTAATGCCTGCTATTATCTACATCTTTTCCTGGTGCTTTTTCTAACCCGTGGCTTCATCGGATGCCACCCAGAGACTGACAGGGTGCCCTCCTCAGTGGAAAGGGCTTCCTATGCAAGTCTAAAGGAGAGTGGCTGTTCTTAATTACACCTAACAGTTATTAAAGTTTGCCAATGTGCCTGCCTTTATTGAGAAGAAAACTGTAAGACTATGAGAGATGGGAAGATATTCCGATACCTATAACTGTTCCCACCAGTGAGCCTACAGCTTAAATTTACAAAGGTGGCAAGGAAAACTCAGAATCCCAGGCTACTGGAAGAAACCACAGTTTGTTAGTCTAAGAGCTTCCGATTACTAGCAGTTAAGATGATCATGTGGTCTACGTGCAGGACACAGTTCAGTGACTTCTCATAGGCTTATGAAAAAAACAAAGACCAAAATCAAAACACCCAACAATTCCTTAACATGGTCTATCCCCATATCATTCTGAGCCCCTAAAAATGTCCTCAGCTTCATCTCATACCGCTGTCCACCTCACCATCTGAGTTCCATTTCCTCTTGCCCATCAAACTCCACCTTCCACAGGGCTTCTGTGTAAGCTGCTCCCTCTACCCAGAATTCTCACCCTTCCTCATTCACTTCTGCTTACCTCAGAGAAGCCTCTCCTGATAGTGGATGGATCAAATACCCTTCAATATTCATGTCTTCAAAGATAGGGATGTAGGAAATGGAAATGGTCTTCCCCAGTCTCTAGTAGGAAAATTCTATTTAAACTCAAAGTTCAGCTCCAAATGTCTTCTATGCTATGGGGTCATTCCTACATCCTCTGGGCACAGTCTGTGGTTTGTGACTTATTATTCTTATCTTTTCTTTGGCACTTAAACAAATTTTGCTATTTATATGCTCACAATTCTGTTTTTCCACCCAATTTTTCCTTTTGAAGGGCATGAACTTAGTCTTATTCATCTTTGTGCCCCTAGTGCCTATATGCTTAATAAATGTTTGTTGAATGAATCAATGACTGAGTGAATAAGGAGAAAAACATGAAGGGCAAGTGTAGGAGAAAACAGATATGATGACAGTCTTTATTTATAGATAGGGTGCTGTTCATGCCCCTAAGTAGTAATTTCTTTTTTGTTTAAGCCAGACACCTTCTGGCTATAGGTTAGATACTTCATTTGTAGTGGGTTTCCTACTTTCTAAAACTATGCTTCCACTTTGTAAAACCATCACTTATAGTTAAAGATGCCCTCTCACTTTCTGCCTCCTGATGATGACATGTCCTTGACACTCCTCCATCCGGCTCTTCAGTTTGAATCCATGAACACCTACTTCTCCTGTGTTCTAATCAAGGTAATGACTAGTTGATATCATCATGTGAGCTCAACTAATCTGCTACTTGGCAAAGGGCTACAGAGAAAGTTAGTCAGATCTTCAGGCTCCTTACTCTTCTCCAGGCAATTTTTTCTTGGTGGCCTTCTGAAAGTAATGCCATTGCTTAATCTGATAGTGACTGAGATTAGGTGATATCAGTCAAGAGTGGACTCAGCTGCAAGTAGCAAGGAACTTGAGAAGACTGGCATAAGCAAGGAAGAGGTTTGTTTTTCTCCTATTAAGAAAAGCAGAGGTACTTAAGTCCAGGGCTGATACACCTAATCATAGTGTCTTCAACTATGCAGAGTCCTTCCACCTCCTGCGGTACCATTCTTTGTGGCTTTTATCTTCATGATTGCAAGATGGCTGCTGTACCATGAGGCTTTGCATCTACATTCCAGACAGGAAGAATGGGAGAGAGGGAAGAGCAAATCAGTGAAAAAATGTGCCAGCCAAATTAGAGTTCTTTTAGTAAGGAAGGAATAAGAGAGAATAGCTTTAGAGTTGGGATCTAGCAGTGTCTGCCACAGAGCACTTACATCCTAACGAGCCAAGGAAGAGCCATATTTGAATCCCTTTCCTTTGGGCATTTTCTCAAACTGTGAGAAAAGGCTTGCTCCTGCCCAGAACCTGGAAATATCTACTGTAGAACTACGTCACTCAGGATTCTCTGGAGAAACAGAATCAATAGGATATCATTATCTATCTATCTATCGATATTTTTATTTTAAATTGGCTGACATAATTGTGGGGACTGGCAAGTCTGAAATCCATAGGGTGAGCTGGTACTGCAGAAATTCAGGTAAGAGTTGATGTTGCAGTCTTGAGTTCAAAATCTGCAGGGCAGGGCAGCAGTCAAAAACTCAGACAGGGTTTCTATTTTGCAGTTGGGAGGCAGAATTGCCTTTTCTTCAGCAATCTCAGTTCTCTGTGTGTGTGTGTGTGTGTGTGTGTGTGCATGCGCATGCTTGCTTGCTCTTAAGGCTTTCAGCTGATTGGATGATGTCTACTCACTTATGGAGGGTAATCTGCTTTACTCAAAGCCTACTGATTATAAATGTTAATCACATCTAAAAATAATCTTCATGGAAACAACCAGATTTATGTTTGACCAAACAACCGGGCATCACAGCCTAACCAAGTTGACACATAAAATTCTCTGTCAAACCCTCAAGATCTAGTCCAAAACTATAGCCCAGGGAATCCAAAGCCCTTTCCAAAGTAGCTGCACTTCCCAGGGGCTTATGTTTTCAGGACCACCTCAGGTGCTACAACACATTCTGCTTCGTAGCTTCCATTCTACACCCGAGTTCAAGTTGGCCCTAAAATTCAAACGTGTCCTCAACATCCTATGACAAAATCCTCACTTGCACAGAGCATTTATGAATTTTAAAGACTTCCCTGACTGTTGAGTTGGGAGACATCCCTCCACCATATTCCATATCCCTTTCCCCTCCCTTCTTAGCAGCTTGCTTTTCCACTGAAATCCCCACCAAAACCCCAAATTCTTTATCTCCAATTACACAAAATTATTTCCCTTCTGATGTTTAAAACCTTGAATTCTCAGGTATTTGGGATATACCTTGAGTTCTTATCAACATACTTTTTTTCACACAAAGACATGTCTTTTCCTAATTGGAACTCTGGTCTGATTGCTAAGATGACAGTACTTTTTACCTCTTTATACCTAGGAGTGTGAGACCCATAAAACATGGCCCTTGAGAGAGTTCAGGCTTTTCAATCAAAACAGGGTGATGAAGACATACAGAGGCAGAGATTTCAGAAAGGCATTATAACCCCAAACAGTGGCCCCATTTTTCTGCCAACAAGCTCAAGCTCCACAGCACACATGGTTCTTGACTATTTCTCTACCTTCCCAGGCCATCTACCTTCCAACCTTATATTCCAGTCATGGTAGACTACTGGCTGTGCCATGCCTTTGCCCATGCTGCTGTTGCTTCTCTCTCTCTCTCTCTCTCTCTCTATTTCTCTCTGTCTCTTTCTGCCAGTCATTCTGGTAAACTCATCCTTCTGAGAAGCTTTTCCTGACCCCTCCAAGGAGAATGGTCCCATAGATCCTTGTACAATAATTCTCCCCCAAGAGGACCAGGATCCTTAGCACTCTCTATTCCCTTGTGCCTGCCATAGCATCAAGACCACAGTTCCATAAATACTTGTTGGACTGAATTCAGTTCAAATGAATTGGCACAAGACGTAGTTCATCTTTGGAGATTTTCCACCCAAAGACATTACAAAGCCAAGTAGAATTTCACTTCTGGGTCTTGTATCTAAACTATTGTTTTTCCACTTTTAAGAGAGGAAGGAAAAAGATCATTCACATAGATCATTGAGAATGTACAGAAAGATCTGCTATTCTCTTGAAGACCACAGCTAGAGAGACACTGACTTAAAAAAAAATCAAATTTTATTTGATGGAAGAGGAATTCCAAATGGGAATTGCTACTCCAAAAGAAAACTCTTCTCTTTAGAACTGGTAAAACTTCTGTTTTAAGATTATCATTAAGACAAATCCCCGAATGAAGAATGTCTAGGGTTTCTAAAAATAACTCAGACTCCAGTTGCAGAAACATTAAAGTCATAGACTCAGGATGCAGGCTTCATGACGAGATGAAGGTGAGACCCTGAGGCAGAGGATCAGGTCCTTGGACGAAGATACCTTTGATCTTCATTTCACAGATTTACATTCAGCAAGGCCAGGGGCAAATCAGCACGAGAGAGTAAGCAAGCTGGTGTGCACACGTCCTAGACACAAAAGTTGCCATGACTACCTGTGGTTCAGTCTGTGTGCAGGGCCCTACTCACACGGGAGGCCGGTACCCAATACCCTCGGCACAGGACTCCCCCAAAGATCCTTTTTACTCTTACCTTTGTTCTTGCCATTGTGCCTGAGAAGAGAATGTAGAGGCCTGGAAGATTACAGCAGTTTGGCCCCTGGCCCCACAAGTTCATTCCATTATTTGCCCAAGCGCTGCCCATTTGCCAACTCAGCAAACTGCTATCTCCTAGAGATTTACAAAAACATTTGAACATTGAAAAGTATGCTTCCTATATCAACAGGATGCCGCATGTCAGTCCTCTGAAACCTGCCATCTACCAACATGTGGCTCATGGCACGACCTGCAGTGGAATTACTTTGAGAGCTGTTAAGAATGCAGGTTCTTGCTCCCCCCAACACTTTCTTTCTTCTGCATGTCTCAAGGAGTTTAATTAGCAAGGAGATGCTCTGCTATTCTTCTGTCTCTCCTAAGCCCTTTCTTTTCATCTGGGTTCACTCCATTAGCTCATGCTGTCCTATTAGCTTTCTCAGGCAGCCTGCAGGCCCTGACCTCAACCCAGGTCTGGCCGCAGGATTGTCCCCCAGGGCCATGGCAATAGATTATTTCTGTGTGTGCACACCATTCACTCTGGACATTGAGAGATAGGTTTTGCCTGATGAGCTCTATGATCCTAATCTTACTGGAAGACAGCCTGCTGAGCAAAGACTGGCTGCAATTCCCCATGACTGCCAGTGTTCTTTTACTCTCCAGTAATTTTTTGACTCCAAGGGGCCCTTGGGTTTACACTAAACACAGAAAGTAAAGTCCAAACATTTTCTCCTTCACCAGTTCCTTCTTCACCCACAGCTGCATCCGGGAGCCTCATAAGAGGGGCTGAGCTCTGTGAATCAATGCTGGAGTAATTTCTCCTCACTCAGCTCTCAGACTCCTCGCTCCTATCATCTGGCAGATTGCAGGTGCTTCTCTTGGGATTGGGAACATGCCAACCCCCCGTGTGTGTGGTGCTTTGGATTGTAACTTTCCTCCAAGTCTCTTTTTTCACCAAATAATGTCTTTGGTTTCCTGTTTTACATGCCCATTAGCTGCAGACCAGCCCCATCTCCCTTTTTCTCTTTCCCAGCCTTGTGAGGGGAGCTTAGGACAACCACCTTGGGGTTTTGGCTGGAAATCGCTTAAATAAGAAGGACTGAGACACAAAGGAGGGTCTTCCTTCCTTCCTTCCTTCCTACCTTCCTTCCTTCCTACCTTCCTTTCTTTCTTCCTTTCTTTTTCTGTTCTTCTTTTCTTTTCCTTTTTTTTTTTTTGGAGACAAGAGTCTTGCTCTGTCACCCAGGCTGGAATGCAGTGGTGTGATCTCAGCTCACTGTAACCTCTACCTCTCAGGTTCAAGTGGTTCACGTACCTCAGCCTCTTGAGTAGTTGGGACTACAAGCATGCACCACCCAGTCAAGTTAATTTTTGTATTTTCAGTAGAGACAGGGTTTCACCATGCTGCCCAAGCTGGTCTTGAACTCCCAGCCTAAAGTGATCTGCCTGCCTTGACCTCCCAAAGTGTTGGATTTACAGGTGTGAGCTACTGCACCCGGCCAAAGGTGGAATTTCTATTCTGGTTTTTGCTCATTGTATACCATTAAGAAAAAAGAACTGCCACCATGTACATGAATAACGGTGATCGACCTCTAAGGAGAGAGTCAAAAGGAAGAGTCACACACTAACTGATGTGAACTTATTACAAAGACACATGGGGACTCAGAGTAACACAGGAAGTCATGTCCTTGGCCTTATTGGCTACGCAGTCACACTGGTGACCCCTTATGGGGCAGGGTTCAAAGCAAGGTTCAGAGCAGGGGGCCTCCCTTGGGCCTAGGTCACAAATAGTGGCCTTCGGGACATAAAATTTTCCTTGGCCCGA
The DNA here is from genome assembly GCF_000951035.1 of Colobus angolensis palliatus. Classification (NCBI taxonomy): domain Eukaryota; kingdom Metazoa; phylum Chordata; class Mammalia; order Primates; family Cercopithecidae; genus Colobus; species Colobus angolensis. Next base: position 376,966 of record NW_012119221.1, on the reverse strand, counting down.
TATACGGTGATGTGTGCAGGAGGCTTGGTTTATTTGACACAGCTTGTGTGATAAACTACCCATAAATGAAAGTGGCCAGACAGTTGGGTTTATCTTCTGTGCTAACATGACAGAAAATCATGGGCCGGAATATTGTTATAATCCTGACCTTCACCTGCCCTTCACTCCACTTACAACTTTGGGTAGATTACTCTGACACACCTGAAATAAGTGACGCCAGCTATTTAGTTATTGCAGTGCATGCAGGAGGGTTTGTGTGTATAATCTTCTCTATTCCAGCTCCCTAATTGTTCATTTAGTACTTCTGCTGATGCCCCTTGACCAAGTGTTACCTGCACTGACCTCCCAGCAGGCAGTGGTTCTATTTATACGAAACTTTAGTCTGGTATTCTCAAGATGGTACTTACCCTCCTGCCTTATTCCACCCTCAATGGGATAATTCTCTCAGAAGACAAATATCAGCTTCAAAAGCAACCACTGAAATGTTTACATATTGCTGTTAGTTGTCCAGAAAATTCCCCAAAAGGGTCTGAGAAGCCTAGAAAAAAGGCCCTTACAAAGCACCCAATGCAGATAACATGTTCAGCAAAACTGTCCTTCAAATGTAAGAGAGTGATAAAGATTTTCTGAGACAAGCAAAGGCTGAGGGACTTCATCATTACTAGACCAAACTTATAAAAAATGCAAAGGGGAGCTCTTCAAGTTAAAGAAAAGGATGCTGAGCGATATGAAAGCATGCAAAAGCATAAAACCCACTGATAAAAGTAAATATATAGGCAAATACAGAATACTGTAATAGTGTAATGGTGCTATATAAATCAGTTTTAATTCAGGGAGCAGAGATTTCCAACAGTACAAGGTCTTCTTTATATCTTTATAATGTCAAAAACAAAACAAAACAAAACCTGGCAAACCACTACCACTCCTCACTCCCCTCCCAAATTATGCTAAAAAATGCTTTGAGGAGCTGTAGATTGAGAAAATGTGCAATGATAAAATCAATTCAGTACCTGTTTAAAATCGAATGTATATTTTATGGATCACAATTGCTGCATGCATTCTAAAAATAGCAATACACATCTGGGAAGGTGTACTCTTTAGCAGTTTACAGATACAGAAGCTATCACAGACCTCTTGCAGGAATTCTGGATTGGAACCAATGTCAGAAAATACTTCCCTACAGCCCCTGCTCCAGAGATCTGTTTTTCTCCTACCAAGAAGGCCAGGAAGAGTCCAAATGATTCAATATGTTTTCAAATTTTCCCCAATCTGGAGGACTCCACAAAGATAAGCAAGGGATCAATTATTGTACGACTAAGCTAGGGATTCTGACCTCTTCAGGAGCAAGAATGGGGTATCTGACCAAAGCTAGAGTTCTAGGCTGTGGAAAACAACCCATTCTCAAGGGCCTCTGCCTATCCTCAGAAACCCCTAGATCAACTCTACAGCCAGGCTGGGCCAAAGGTCTGTGGGCCCCTGCTTCTGTGTTAAAGTCATGAACTGTGCAAAGTTAGAGTCAGGACTCCAACTTTGCTACTTAGAGATGTGACCTAGGGTGGTTGTGGTGGTCATTAATGGTAGATGGCAGTACACGCCATGACCCTCTTGTAGTTGCTGGGGCCATGTGACTAATTCTGGTTAACGAATCTTGAGCAGATGAGATGCCATCACTTCCAGGCCAGATCATTTCGTTGCTACTTTGAGACCCTCCAGGGCTTTCTTTCCTGGAAAAGGAATGCACGGCTTTGGAGATGGTGGCTGTTCCATCAGCCTGGATATATGAGGGCCATGAAGAGTGGAGCCTGTCTACTGAACTGTGAAGAACAAGGAGTATGTTAGAAAATCTGCCTTTGTTGGGTTCAGCCACCACAAATCAGTCACCACTGTGTCATAATTTAACCTATGCTGACCAGATAGGCTAGGTTATTCTTCGCAGTGGTTCTATATTTTAGATTCTCCAATAAAATTAGTTGAAATGGCTGTTTTTATTTTTTACACTAACCAGATGCCCCCTCCAGCATTCTCCTATTTCTATCAGTCCCTTCTGATTTGACTGGAATCAAATTGGTTTACAGGATTGCCAAGGTACTTGGCTAGTGTCATCTATCTGGCCAGGCTTCTTCTAAAACAGAGCCTTTCCCAATGTCCCCTCACAGGCAATGAGCCACATAGGCAAGGCACAGGAGGGCGGGCCCTCCCAGAAGCTCAGAAAACACAAGACTCACATCTTTGTGCTTTATGGGTGTCAATCCAGTTTTCTCCACAGGCACCTTTTTTGTGCATGACTGTATATGACATTTTGGATGTTGGCCCATTTAAATCGTTTTAGTCCTGTACCCTGATCCTCTGGGACTCTTGAATACACTTGGGCTTGTGTTTAGACAGTTGCAATGATGTATTCTCAAACCCAGTGTTTAGCTGCACACTTTAATGACAGACAAGGAGTAATTGGGCAGTTTGGCACATGTCAGGTCCTAAATGTAGAGATGAAGGTTCTAATGGTAACAGAGGGAGAAATAGATTTGTCCTGAACTTGGCAGGAATGTCACTCTGCCAAGCTCTGCCAGCCTGATGCTTGGATACTTCCAGATCCAGAACCCTTCTGAAGAATGGAAAAGCACCCTGAAATCATCAATGAAACAGGAAAGAAAAAAACAATCTCTGCTTTGCAACACCTTTAACAAACATAAGTGACTTCAGTGTGATTCTTTGGGGTGAAGGTTTTTTTAAAAGCGTGACATTTAAACTTGGCCCAAGATCATTGTTTCCCCATTGCCATTTCCCTTCCTGTGACAGACATCTCATTATTAAGCATCACATTATTAGCACAAATGTTTTTTGTAGAAGCATAAAGGCAAGGATGCTTATTAATCAGAAACCAAATTTTCTATTCAGGCACATAATCAAGGATCTTGGAAAATGTGAATAGCTTACATGGTTGGAGGGACTGACAGCAGCTTCCTCCCATGGTACTTGATCTGCCAGGATAATGATGTCCTAGGCAAGAATACTGTGAGACTCAGTAGAAACTACTTGAAGCTCAGCAGTCCTGTGGATGTCACCAAGGCGAGTCTTACAGGAATGGATGAGCCCCTGCAAAGTGTGAAACAAAGAGTGCCAGGAGTGCTACTCTGCTTAAAAACAATCTTCCCACCAATTTGCCTGCATTTTCAATGTCAGAGATATCTTCTTTCTTCTCTTAATGATTTCAGATGTTAGGAAAGGTAATATAGTTAGTGGCTAAGTTCATATACTTTGTGGTCAAGCGCCCCGCATTTGAATCCTGGCTTTGCCACTTACTAGCTGTATGACTTGGGGTAAGTTACCCAACTTGTCTGTGCCTCAGCTTTCTCACCTATAGAATGGGATAATAATCATTCTGCCTCATATATTTATTATTGTTTTGCCTCATATATTTATTATTTATTATTAGAGTCATTGTGGAGATTAAATTGAGGTGATACATGACACACACAGAACTTCTCTGGTACCAAATTTCTAACTTGGGGTTGAAGTTCCACGACCAGCCAACAGTGGTGGCTAGGTAGTCAGGTTGAGAAGGAACTATTTCCAGGCTTGGAAAGTTCCCCTTGGGAAGGATTTGTTTTGGAGTTTCCTGTTGCTGTAGAGCCTTTTTAAGGTCTTGATCGGTCCTAAATTCCCCAAAGACAACTCCAGATATTCACAACTATGGTGGAACGTGGACATGAGAGAATGAAATGAAAACAGAGCCGTTCCTTTCTCCTGGGGGTCCTGGGCTGCTAGGGAAATACTGGGCCCAATCTGAATGAAAACTGGTTTCAAAAGGTAACCCCTTAACTCATTTTTTTAAGCTCATTTTCTGACTTCAAATGGTGGACAGATTTTCTTTCTTCAAAAGTAGAAAACACTCTGTTTAAAGTGAAAGACCATTGAAAAGTAAACATGATTAGCTTGCCTTAATCAAGAATGTTCAAAAAACGTTTCAGAAATTGCAGGATCTAATCCCACAGGGGACAACTAGTTGTCAAGCTCTTTTCTTTTCTTTCTTTCTTTCTTTTTTTCTTTTTTTTGAGACGGAGTCTCTGAGTCTCGCTCTGTCACCCAGACTGGAGTATGGTGGTGCTATCCTGGCTCACTGCAGCCTCCGCCTCCCAGGTTCAAGCGATTCTCCTGCCTCAACCTCCTGAGTATCTGGGACTACAGACGCGGGGCACCACACCTGACCCAAGCCCTTTTCTACACACAGTACTGGAGGACAAAGGCACAGAAAGCTGCTGACCTATCTGGTCACATCCTGAGCAGTGCCAAGAAGAGGCTGCTTCTCTCTTTCTCTGACTTTTTGAGGTTCTAGTCACAAAATTGTTTTTCTTGCTCACAAATGGCTCTGTCCTATGCGAAGTGCTAAACAAACAAAATGGAAGTTTTAAAATTCACACTGACATATTTTGGTGCCTGGGACAATGCAATCCTTTCAGTTCGTAATGGAAAATAGATTAAGCTACCTGCCTGGTTTGCTTTTTAGGAAGTTGCCACCTTCCCATTTTTAATGCCCTGAGATCTTTGCTCAAACTCTCTTTTTTGGTACAACCCATAGACATTGTTCGTATAGAGGGCTTATTTGTAACCTGGTTTGGGTTTTGCTTCTCTCCCAAAGCAAGTCACCAGCTTTTTGTTTTAACATAATCTTCCATTTTCTCTAGTTCCTTTATTCACATCATAAAAGTTCATGTTCTTTAGCTACTGACAGTTGAAATCAGAACCATGGGCCCAGAGAAATATATATATTATAAACGTTTTGAAAAGATCTTTTCTGGGCCTGGAGTCTTTCAATGCCAATTTATCCAGAGTTTTATTTTGTTGTTTGTGTGTGTGTGTTGCTATTACTCCAGGTTAATGGACTCTCTGAATACCAGCCCATCTCATTCTTTCTCTAAAAGGATATTTTGTATTTTCTTCCTGAAAACTCTTGACTCTGTGTCAGGACAGGGTATGCTGGATCTTCTCAAGGAACTGCCTGCCCAGCAGACATTATTTTGGCTATGAAAACAAATAGGAAAATATTAAATAAACATAAGACTTTGCATTACTGGATTTTGTAAAAGCAAAAAGAAACATCTATTTATTTAATGGGTCCACCCCACTGGAAAAGCCTCCAGAAAACCAAGGAAATGTTTGTGTCAGCAACCTGAAGGAAGGAAAACCTCCTCTAATTTTCATTTTCTTTTTTCTTCTCCCAAATCTTCAAATAAACTCTCCGGAAATTTTATAGTTTTCCTTAACCAGAATGAGATTTCCTGGCATGCACTGCCAGAGCGTGTGCCTATGTATCCAAAGAAGAGCAAGTGCTGGGAACCTGCCTCGGTGATCACATTCCTTCAGTCCCTTCGAGGATTGTCACTGGATTTGAGTTTCATGGCTACACAAGTAGGATGTACTTATAAATTTGACTACTAATAACAGCTCATTTTATGTTTAATTTAGAAAATTGGAGATCTACCCTGACTCTGCCCTAATATCAAGTTTCACACTAGATAAGGAACAAAGTAGTTTGCATGCATTAATTAGTTCATTTAATTCTCAGGACAGCAACCCTATGAGGTAGATAGTGTTATTACCCCTATTTTACAGGTGAAAAAACTAAAGCACAGAGATATTAAGTCACATATTCAAAGTCACATGGCTGGTAAGTGAGAGAGCCAGGATCCGAACCCTTATTTTGATTCCAAAGTCCAAGCTCTGGATCACAGTTGTCTCTACTTCATGAACTGGCATCTAGCAGCATGACTCTTGCATAGTGGATTTGAAATGATACTTGTTGAATAAAGTAAAAAAGCAAACAAATAAATTAATCCTTATATTAGTCCTATCAGGAAAATCAATACCTATAGTATTCAAGGTAAATAAAACTAGCTTCTGTAAAAAAGCAACCACTACATCTCAGTGGCTTGACCACAGTCAAAGTGACTTTCTCCCATATGTGACAGAGTGATATGGTCAGTAAAGGTGGAGAGTATGCACTCTGCAGACATTCAGGATCCAGGCTCCTTCCAAACGGTGGTTCTGCCATTTTCAATGCTTGTCTCTGGAGGTTGCCCTGAGCATTCTTGTCTCCAAGCTTGCATCATTATCCAGGTGGAAGACGGTAGCTGAGAGAGGACAGGATGACTCTGGGAGCTTTAGGTCTAGAACTGAGAGTGTTATGCATTAAGTTGACTAGAAATCATAACAAGGCCCCAGCGACTGCACAGGGAGACTGGGAACTGTGGCTTTGCTATCTACCCAGGAAGAGCGTGAAATGGGTTTAGTGAGCACACAGCTTTGTCTCTGCCACTGATCCATACCCTGTTTTTAATAGATGGACTTGTACAGACTTGTACAGTATTTTCTTAACAAAATCCTTCCCTCAGACTTGAATGGAAATGTCCATCATTTGAGGGACTCATTTGAGTTTGATGGCAAAGCTGGGACCTAAAGCCAGGTGCAAAACGTACAAACTCTTCCTAGGACTGCCCTGACTAGTTTTCTTTTGTTGACAGGTTATTAGAAAGCTCCAGAGTTGGTTGGGAAATTTTAATAAAGGTGGACTCCATGAAAAACTCTGGGTATTGAGGATGGAAGAAGCAATCTGAGAGTATGGCTTGGTGAAGGATGCCTGGTTTAGAGACAAAACGTGTGTGGCTTTAAAACTTCACAGGTTTACTTATAAAGAAGTTAATTATTTTATTCAAGATGACAAAGAACCAGTTGGTAAACCAGAGCAGGAAAGTATTCATCTCTTTATCTTGAACTTGACCCCAGTGGGTGACCTCATTTCGAGTGAGTTTCTTTTCATTGAGAAGTGTGCTTAAAGCTTACCTAAGTGACAATTGGCAACGTCTTCCTCATTTTAAAATTATAACCCATTAAGGCAAGCTTCTGTTTACTCTCCCATGTAGCAAGGCTCTCAAGTTTCTAATTTCTAATGATAGACTGAATTATTCATAAAATACATCTATCTTTCTTACTCCAATTATTAATCTCTTGATGCTATTGGGGGTCTTGAGGCTCTGCTGTAAAAGCTTAATGCATTTTGCATCACTGTGTCACACTCACTGGCGATGTTTCTGGCCTGGCTTAAAGGGGTTAAAAAATAGGACTTGAAGTGGTGCCAGACAATTAGGTAATTACAAAACACTTTTGTACATTAAAGTAATCTTGTAAGCATTATGCCTGAATCATGGCTGCCAACTTAGTGCTTTCTTGATTGTACACTAGGGTTTTCAAAGTCATCATCAAATTCTAAGATTTTTTTTAAAAATCACTACCTATTTAAAAAAAAAACCGTGATTTTTTTCTCAGTAACTTCTTACTCATATGAAAATACTTCTAAATTAATAATGATCATAGTAGCCAACATCCACTGAGCACTCACAATATACTTGGTTCTGTGCTAAGGACTTTAGAAGTGCTATCTTACTTAGTCCCTTCAACCAGTCTATGAAATAGGTAATGATAAACAACTAAGGGTCAGGGAGTGCTTTCCAGCTGCAGACACTCATTTAATATAATTACAATCTTCTGAAGTGTATACCTTAAATTTCACTGAAAGTAAGAAGCCATCAATTGTAAGGCCATTGTTACGGCCAAAACTGTGTTCCCTTAAAATTCATATATGAAGTCCTAATTCCTAGTACCTTAAAACAAAACTGTATTTGGAGATAGGATCTTTAAAGGGGTCATGAAGTGAAAATAAGGACAGGAGGGTTGGCCTTAGTCCAATATGACAAGTGTCCTTATAAGAAGAGGAGATTAGGGCAGGGTGCAGTGGCTCATGCCTGTAATACCAACACTTTGGGAGACTGAGTCAGGTGGATGGCTGGAGCCCAGGAGTTTGAGACCAACCTGGGCAACATAGCAAAGCCCTGTTTCTACAAAATATACAAAAATTGTTTGGACGTGGTGGCAAATGCCTGTAGTCATAGCTATTCAGGAGGATGAGGTGGGAGGATCCTTTAAGCCTGGGAAGCAGAGGTTGCAGTGAGACAAGATGGCACCACTGTTCTCCAGCCTGGGTGACAGACTGAGACCCTATCCCAAAAAAAAAAAAAAAAAAAAAAAAATGAAGATTAGGACACAGACACACACAAAGGGAAGACCACATGAGGACACAGAAAGAAAATGGCCACCCACAAACTATGACCTCAGAAGAAACCAACCCTACCAATACCTTCATCTCAGACTTCCAACCTCTAGAACTGAGAGAAAATACATTTGCAGTGTTTAAGCCACCCAATCTGTGATACTTTCTTACGTCATCCCTGGCAAAGTAATAAAGACACCATTATTTTATGTGCCACAAAGTAGGAAGAAACATAGTAAATTAAATAAGGACCATGGCTTTGATTTTTTACTTTAGCTTTTGTGCATACACAAAAAGCAAATCATAAGCAAAATACATGAGTGAAGGCATTCCTAAAACTTCTTCACCTAGAATATAACTTTTCTAAAATGCACCGTTAAAATATGTGATTTTTTCACACAGTTATCTTCTTTACTACCAACAGTGTTGCTGATGCAGCAGTTTTTCAAACAAGGCACCACTGTTGTCACTGGAATGTTCTTCAGGCCACAGATATTCATCCTGAAAGTTTTGATGCTGACATTGTTTTGACCCTGCCTCTCTGTTTCATCACTTTTTGTGTACAAAATACATATTATGTTGATGCAGATTCATGGGGTAAAAATTTTGCACTCAATAATTAGTTACATAAAAAATTTAAAAAGAGGAATCTGAAGTGGGGGCATGTCTTGAAATAGAAGGAAGAACTGCACACCAATATAAATGGTCTACCTCACTACTTTTCTACTGTGTGTCTTGACATCCATCCATCTTCTGGTTGGCATAGAAATCTGCCATTCTTTCCCATTAGGGGACAAAGTTATATTCTATGTGTTACTGAATTATCTGGGGGCACTTGGGCTGAATCAATCTGAGTTATCCCAATGGAACCCAAAGAGGACATCATAAAGAGAGAGGCTTGGGGGATATTGGCTCTAGTCTCATGTGTGCCAAGAACCTCAAATTTAAAATTGGGATTTTTTTTTTTTACTTTAAAAAATATTCGAACTACCCTCAAATATACAAACGATTCTAGTCTTCCCTCATTTCTAAAAGATGCTGATCCCAAACATGAGCCTGCATTTTCATCCATCTTTGCAACCAATATTGATAGAGTGGCTACTGTGACTTGTACTAAGCTGGGTGGGCATGCTTTAGACACCCAGGGAAGCAAGGCATCGTCTCTCACCTCGAGGAAACCACCCTCTTCCAGGGGAAACAGGTCTGTCCACTTGAAACTGCCCTGGTGTGATGCAAGGCTTGCTGGAGGCATGGAGAAGTAGGAAAATTCTAACGTGATTCAGGAGTTGGGACCTACTCAGAGAATGGTTCATATAAGGAAGAATAAGTACCCCGATGTGGGTGGATAATTTCTCACAAGAGACATAGCTTGAGCAAAGATACACAAACATAAAAAGTAGGTAAATGCAAACATAAGACTCGGAGATGAGGGGTAGCTAGTGGAGAGGCAGGGATGAAATGGGAAAGGGAGGTGGAGAACCTGTAGACCAGTGGTCCTCAACACTAGCTCCCATTAGACTCACTAGGGCACTCCTAAAAACTAGAGATGCCTGCAGCCTGGCACAGATCAGTTAACTCTGAATCTCTGGAGGTGGATCCTAATGAGAAGCCAGGGTTAGGGATCACTGCTGCTTCCTTAGAAAATTATGTCAATATTTCTAAGGGGCATGCACCACTGTAGTAGCATCACAATTTTGGGAACAGTTGTCCTGAACAATTAATTTGAAAAAGCCCCCCTTGCCCAAGATGATTTTAATTTGACTAAGTTTATGTGATAGAAGACATCTAGTCAGTCGTCTGGAGTTTCACAATACCTGGATATGAAGTGATGGAGACCGGTCATGTCTAGAGGACCAGATGAAAATTTCACCTTCCATCTAAATTATCTGGCACTGTTTAGGGGCGGAGGAGCTGACCTGTCTTGTGAAGAGCAGGGCTATGGTTCGGCCATGACCTTGGCAGTTGCCATCACAACTTTGGTTTTGCCTCAGTCAGTTGCTATCTCTTGGGACTGTAAATATTGACACTCCCCCTTAGAGAAATCAATATCTGCATATTAGCCTCCAATTTCATATATCGATGTGCAGATCTGAGGGCCTTGGGTGAATATGAGATGACTTCAGCATTTGCTGCCTCCAAGCTGAAAAGCCAGCTGATTTGCATTTCCCCCAGTGATTCTTGGCTGCATGACTTGTATCACTATTATCTCTTCGCAGTGTATTTGTATGCAAAACTTTTGGCAGAACCATTTTAGAAGCAAGCAGACAATAAATGAAGGCTCTGCTTTCTCAGAGTTCAAAATTAACTTTCTCAAATTCTATAGAATAAGTTTTCTGAAATAACTTTGAAATTAAAAAAAATTAATCCATTGGTCAAAAATGTGCTTTGAATGGAGTTCCTGCTGATCTTTACCTACACCAAGGGATCACAGTATTTTGGGTGAGCTTTTCCATCCCCAGTCTCAATTCAGGTGTCAAGTCAATCAGATTAAAAGGGAATGTTCAAATATTATCATCATCCAAATACACTTGCCACAAACAATCAGTATGGCTAGTTTATCTTCCTACAGAAGGGACTGATGTTTTAACTAGAACTGTGTGTACACAATTCCCAAAACAACCTTGCTGTTCAGTCAACTCTGCCAGGCTCTGTGGAGATGAGATCCCTAGGACTGATGGAAGGGAGTGACCTGGTGGTTTTAGTCAAAGGGACACAGATTTTGATACAGATCTGCCCTCTGTTTCAAGAAATTGATTAAGGCACTGTAAAAAAGCAAAAACCAACTGGAAAACCACCTTAACTCCAGCATGCTCACCTATGAGACTGCTTAGAAAAAGTAGAGTCAAAGGGTGCATCTAAAAATAACTGACAAGCCCCACAGCCTTCACTCTAGAAGTCCTGTGATTGTTGTTCCCTTAGGCAAAGTTGGCACTGGTGTGGTGGGGGCAGGTAGGAGAAAGCACTTCAGTAACATCACTCCTTGGTTTGAAATCCTGCAAGAAGATCAGCACTGTCGCAGCAGGAAGGCTGAGCTTGGCAGCTGCAATAGGCAGGCCTCCGACAGGACACAGAGCTGAGGTGCAAAGACGGCTGATGGCAGTTTGCTGGAGTGGCAACTTGGCTCTGACTTTCTCCCGGGGGTGCTCTGATCTGACAGTCAGAATTTGCCTACTCCTTCAACTAAATTCCCCTTGTTTTCCAGCTCCCCTCATCTACACCTAAGTTAGGATTTTTTGTTTTCAAAATGTTAAAAATAAAAGGAACTGTTCATGATTTCCTACATTATAGGCATTGTTCAGTTCTCATTATAGAAACTTTGGATAACATAAAACCAAAGGGAAAAAAAAATGCCGAGAGTCACCAAAGGCAACCTTTGCTTATATTTTGGCCTCTTTGCTTTCAGGCCAAAATATAAACAATGCACATGTTCTAAATGTAAAAGGACAAAATCAAACAAAGTTTTCCCTCAAGCTAATCCCATGATGGATGACATTCAATGACACATATATGCAGTTAAGAGCAAGGACTACCAGGGCCTTGCCTGAGCCAGGTGACACTGTGAAGGAGGCCATTATATTTCTAATTTATAGTTTGGCTACACCAGGCAACTCAGTGATAAGCACGGCTTGTTTATTTGTCTTTGATGGATGCCAGGTGGATTGTAGTCAGACAATCTGACTTCAGCAGACTCAGTATCTGAATCCACGGATTCAGCCTGACACCCTCTCCTGGGGCAAAAGGCAGGTCACACAATGGGCACAAAATGCATGTCACACAATGGGCCCCCACAACCTAAAGGGGTCACAATGGCAGCGGCCCCAAGAATGAAGACAAATAAGTACTTAGGCCACAACAAAAGAGGAAGAGAGCTAGCCAGCACCCAGGAGATGCAGATAACAAGGTGGCAGGTCAGGTCCACCAGCTTTTCTGTTTGTGTTTCAGGTTTGCTCTAAGAAACCAAGCTTTTGTCAACCTTTTAATTAGACAACCTGTATTGCTTCCAGCAATGAGCTCAGGCAATTTGCTCAGTTTTGACATTTTTCCCCTCTTTGAGAGCTGTCAGCTTTGAGAGCAGGCAGTATCCTCTTGTAGGAGATTTGGTGCCGGCTGCAAAATTAAAAGCAAGAAATAACCACAAATAAGAGAGCACTCATAGCCAAATATTTCCCGATCTGGTGTGGGCTGTGAAAGACCACGTATGTCTGTCTATTTCCTCCTTACAGCTGTAGGTCAGAAGAGGCATCCTGGATGATGGCATCTAGAGGCCTCAAGAGGCAGGGTAGGTGGCATGAATACAGGTGGTGGATGTCGGAGAATAATCTTCTAAAAGGTGTTGGAGGCCCTGTGGAAGCCACGGAAGCACCCTGAGTTTTCTCAGGCCATCCAGGCTTGGTCATTTATTGTTTATTTATTTATTTATTTATTTATTTATTTATTTATTTATTTATTTATTTATTTATTTATCCTCAACTTTTGCTTGCTTATGGGCTAGAATATGACATATTCTTTCTTTTTTTATTTGATGGGGTCATAATTTTAAAAAGCAAATGACTTCCTTCCCAACCAACCCAAACGTCCATCAGTGATAGACTGGATTAAGAAAATGTGGCACATATACACCATGGAATACTATGCAGCCATAAAAAAGGATGAGTTCATGTCCTTTTTAGGGACATGGATGAAGCTGGAAACCATCATTCTCAGCAAACTATCGCAAAGACAGAACACCAAACACAGCATGTTCTCACTTATAGGTGGGAATTGAACAATAAGAACACTTGGACACAGGGTGGGGAACACACACACAGGGTGGGGAACATCATGGGGTCGGGGGAGAGGGGAGGGATAGCATTAGGAGACATACCTAATGTAAATGACAAGTTAATGGGTGCAGCACACCAACATGGCATATGTATACATACGTAACAAACTTGCATGTTGTGCACATGTAGCCTAGAATTTAAAGTGTAATAAAAAAACAATTATCTGTAAAAGGAAGATACATTTTTCATTGCAAATAATAAATGTCTATATTTATGTATATAATGTGAATATTTTGCAAGTATGCTATCTTTTATTTTGTTAACTTTTTTCTGATGTAAGGGAAATTTTAATTTTTGTTTTCTAAATCAACCTGCAGAATGCATTCATAGGAAGGTCTTTGTCAACAGAAGAATGTATCTGTATAAAGAGGCATTCGCGTTTTCTTCTGGCAAAAAAAAAAAAAAAAAAAAACTCTTATGAATTTATTAAAATTTTAAAAATTT
>NW_012119221.1:351933-363394 GCF_000951035.1 Colobus angolensis palliatus | reverse complement strand
AATGTATCTGTATAAAGAGGCATTCGCGTTTTCTTCTAAAAAAAAAAAAAAAAAAAAAATCAGGTCTTCAGATCCAACTAGGGGAAATGGTGCCACAGGGCTGCTGGTCAGGCTTGCTCTTCAGAATGTCCTGTAGAAGACTCTCTGGGTCCTGAGAAGATGCTACCCACTGCTCTAGAGAACTCTGCTCCAGCAAGGAGAGAACACATTCCAGAAAATGCCCCAGGGACAAATATCAGGCTCACATGTCAGGTCAGTTTGGACCAGAGCATGGCAGAGATCCAGGCAGAGCTCAGTGAGCTGGCCTAGGGCAAGGGTTTCAAACTTCCTAGAGAATAGAAGTCTCTTTTGCAAACACCAAAATCATGCAGACACCTACAGCACACTGTCAGTACCCGCTGATGGAGAAAATGAAAGGTGATTCAACAATAATTAATGATATTTAAAGTCATATTACTTGGTAATCAAGTTGTATCATCACATGTAGTCAAATCTGGTGCTGTAAAGGAACTATCACAATAATTATTACAAAAATCAGGCAAATCTACACTCCTCTTGTTCATTCACCCCAGGCTGTGGCACATCTGTCTGTGTCTGAAATGGCCACCAAGATGTGGCCCTTCATTTCTCCAGGACTGAAAGATTCTTGCCTCACCCCACAAGATGGCAATGGTGTGATAGTCTGGGGACCTGGGTGGCCACTATTCCAGAGTCAAGTATTAATATTTAAGCAGTAAGTCCTACCCAGCACCCTGAAATATATTCATGATGGGATTTCTAGACTGCCCAGTGGAAGTGAGGGGGACCCTTATTCTGCTGGAAAATTTGGTTTCCAGAGATTTTCTGAAGCTGTGGAGAAAACCCTTCAGTATATCCTGATTTATGACTCCTGACACTATGTTATTCCCGCGCGTGTGCACACACACACACACACACACACACACACACACACACACTGGCCCAAAGTCCCGTGTGTGATACAGCACAAACGGCATTAACTACTGGGGAATCCCTTACATTTCAGTGACAGGTTATTTGGGGCCTCATATATGGATGCTATGGAAATTAACATTCTAGTGAAGTGAAATGACCTCACTAAATTTGAGACAAGCTCTTCATCATCCACATGAGTTTAGAAACAACAACTGAAGTTTTATCATTTTAATTTATCTGCTTCTATCATGACCTGCAGAGGGTGCAAGAAGGTTTCATTTTCTACCATTTATAGAGAATGTGCTAGACCATGGCCTGAGGAACACAGAGATCTCTGCGGCCCTCTTTACTGATTTCTTGGGGGCTAGGCTCAGTGTGAAACAAAAATGATTCACAGCTTTCTCAAGACACATGTAAGAGTGGTTCTGAGTTGGTGCTTATTATATGTTGCTAGTCATTGAGTAATATGATTTTCAATGTTTAATTCTTTTTGAATTACCCTGTATATATTGGCTAAAAACTATAAGTATTCAGTAATGCTTTTGAATTAATTTGCATTTTACTAATCATCAAAACCTCTAAACATGCCATAAAACAGACACACATGTATTTCATGCCACAATAATGGGTCAATTTATAAGATGGCATGCCTTTTTATATTTACCTCAATTTGGACCTCAGAACAACCCTGTAAGATAGATATCTCATCTCATTTTATAGATGAGGAAACTGAGGCTCAGAAAGATCAACTCACTTGACCAAGGCCTTGCAAAGAGCAGCTTGTAGAACTGGGATTCCACCTCAGGCCTGGCTAGATCCATAGCCTTGGCTGTCAGTCCTAAACCATGTTGCCTTCTCTAGTAAGGAAAAAACTCTATTAAAAAAAAAAATATATATATATATATATATGTAGTGCTTTTATTTTCTTTTTTGGCATATACAAATAAACATTTTAAATCTTGAATTTTGTTTGTTGTCTTAGATTATGTATGTAAAATTGCTGATATTTGACCATTTTTTAAACTTTTATTTAGGTTCAGGGATACATGTGTAGGTTTGCTGTATAGATAAAGTACATGTCACAGGGGTTTGGGGTACAGATAATTTCATCACCTGGAAAATAAGTGTAATACCCAATAGATATTTTTTCTGATTTTCTCCCTCCTTCCACTCTCCACCCTCAAGTAGGTCCCAGTGTTTGTTGTTCCCCTCCTAGTATCCATGTGTTCTCATTGTTTAGTTCCCACTTATAAGTGAGAACATATGATATTTGGTTTTTCTGTTCCTGTGTTAGTTTGCTTAGCATCATGGTCTTCAGTTCTATCCATGTTGCTGCAAAACACATGATCTCATTTTTTATGGCTACATGGAATTCCATGGTGTATAAGCACCACATTTCTTTATCCTGTCTACTGTTGATGGGCATTTAGGTTGATTCCATGTCTTTGCTATTGTAAATTGTGCTACAATGAACATGTGTGCACATATGTCTTTATGGTAGAACTATTTATATTCCTTTAGATATATAGCCAATAATGGGGTTTCTGGGTCAAATGGTAATTCTGTTTTAAGTCCTTTAAGTAACGGTCACACTGCTTTCCACAGTGGATGAACTGACACTCCCACCAACAGTGTATGAGTGTTCCTTTTTCTCCGCGACCTCACCAGCATCTGTTGTTTCTTGACTTTTTAATAATAGTGAATGACTATCATTCTGACTGGTGTCAGATGGCATCTCATTGTGATTTTGACTTGCATTTCTTTAATGATTAGTAATTTTCAGCACTTTTCATTTGTTTATTGGCCACATGTATGTCTTCTTTTGAAAAGCATCTGTTCATATACTTTGCCCACTTTTTAATAGGGTTGTTTGGTTTTTGCTTGTACATTTGTTTAAGTTCCTTATGGATTCTGGATGTTAGACCTTTGTCAGAGGCATAGTTTGCAAATATTTTCTCCCATTCTGTAGGTTGTCTGCTTACCCCGTTGATAGTTTATTTTGCTGCACAGAAGTTCTTTAGTTTAATTAGATCCCATTTGTCAATTTTTGTTTCTGTTGAAATTGCTTTTGACAGATATGTCACCATTTTAAATCTATGATTCAGCCTAGTAGGTTCCTTTTTCACAGGACACAAAAAAGGAGGAAATGAAATGTAGAAAATAAAGACAGACAGAAAGATAAAAAAGCAGGAATAAAAAAAGAAATAGGGGAAAAGGAAAGGTATAAGAAGATGTTAAAAATCATAAGCAATGCTCTGTCACTATTTGCTAAATCCTGCTGCCCTACAGCTTCTAACCCCACAATCTTGGCTTTTATTGTCCATTGCCTTTGATTAGGATTTTCGCAGTCACCAGACTCCTTAAGTAATCAACAGAGACCAACCGTATCATATTGTCTTTCATTCTTTCTTTATTTTTTTTTAAAAAGATTGCACAGATTTCTAGCCACCCCCCTGAGGGGGTGAGAAAAAAGAAAAAAGATCAGCAGAACAAAGTCTTGCATTTATTAGAAGCATATAAGTACAACTTTCTCTTCCCAGGGGGAAAAACACTGGACCAAAACAAAATGCTCTCAATGTATGAATTTATAGAAACATTGAAGTTTCAGATGAGAAACCTGACCTCAGTGTTGAAAGAAGAGAGATGAGAAAGTGAAAAATGAAAGAAGGCTTTTCTTATTAAATAATTAGCTTGGGGATGATATGAAGTGTTTTCTAAATGAATGCATTTGTAGGAAGAAATAAAAACATTGGAATAAATTGATTAGCACATATGAATAACAAATGATAAAGCCAGTGAACAATCAAAGTCTTGAAATTGAAGTCTTTAAAGGACAAATGTTTCTCACCCCCTAATGCTATCTCTGGCATCTAAATATGTTCAGCAAGAGCTGATGGGAGAGAATTGTTTTCTAAAATGATTATTATGACATTGCTATTACTCAACACCATCAGCATGTAGAATCACATTTGGCTCCAGCCCAATGTAATGTGAAAGAAAGAGGATTTTCTTTTCTTATAAATGTTTACAATTAAACTGGATAGGAATGGCAAATCCAGGAGCCAGAGCCTCCTGTTTTCTTTAGAAACTTCTTCCCAGATGGCACTTCCTTGGACAGCATTGCATCTTTGGCTCTCTGTGGCTGCCCACAGAGGAGAACAATGGTGAGACCTGCCCCAGGGCACAATATGGGTTACCTCTGTGCCAAGACTCATTATTAAAAGTGTCTTTGTAAGGACAGAGTTGCCAGAAGACATCTTTCCATAGCACATGGTCACTTTTGTGATCTTCAGAATTCTCCAAAGCAAATGGTCTAAAAAGATCAAATAAGTTATTGCTTCTATCGCAATTAATTACCTTCCTTAAGGCTCTATTTGCTTGTGAGAGCTGTCCTAACAAAGTATCACAGAGGGGGTAGCTTGAAAGACAAATTTGTTAGAAGTTCGAGATCAAGGTGTCAGCAGGGTTTGTTTCTCCTGAGGTCTCTTTCTTTGGTTTGTAAAGGCCACTGTCTCCCTGCGTCTTTGCATGGTCCTCTCTCTCTACGTGTCTGTGTCCTAATCTCCTCTTCTTACGAGGACACCAGTTGTATTAGATAAAGGCCCACCCTAATGACCTCATTTTAACTTAATTACCTATTTAAACAATCCTATCTCCAAATGCAGTCTCATTTAAAGCTACTAGGGGTTAGGACTTTAGCATGAATTTTGGGGAGACATAATTCATTTAACCCATGACGAAGACCTCTGAGGCTGTTTTTGAATTGGAATTGAACTATTTTGTTTTTAATTGAAATTTGTCTTAGTTTGAGAATGCTCTAGCTATACCTACGCAGTTGAAGAACGTGGAATTAGAAACTTCTATCAGTTTTCCTTTGTTCTTGTGGGCCTGTTCATTTTCCTTCCTTATGCTGTCAATTTCTCCAGTGCCTTTATGCTTTAAATGTGTTTCTTAGGAATAGCATATAGCTGGAGTTTTAAAAATCTCTAGTCTGAAAATCTTGTCTTTTCAAGGTAGGATCTATGCACTTTATTGTGATTGCTGATATATTTAGTCGCATGAGCCATGTGTAGTCTATTAGTCCTTTCAGGCTGAATTGTATTGCGGTAAAATACAAGTTTAGAATCTCATTCTGTTTTCCCACATTCTTCACTTAAATCATAAGTTCATTAGGTACCTTATTTGCCTTTCAAGTTCGCAAAGGTAATCATTTTACTCAATGGTTTACCACTGCATAGTGTAAACTGCCATCTTTCCAGGCTGCAGTAAGTTGCCTTGCTACCCACTTCACAGTCTGAAAGCCATACCATATATTTTAAATAGGAAGTTGTTTGTTTGTTTGCTTGCTTTGTTTGTTGTAGTTGTTGTTATGATAGAAGCATTGTGTTTGTAAATGTTAATTTCTGTATCAGGCTAAGTAATGTTGCAATACTAAACAACTCCAAAATCTAAACGACATGACATAACCCAAGTTTATTTCTGTTTCATATTACATGTTCCTCTCAGCTGTGCCGCTTCATTTTTGGGCCCATGCTGAAGAACCAGTCTTTTTCTGAAGCATTGCAAAGAATGTGGCAAAAGGAAGCAATATGGCAGAACTTCATCATGGCCCTGACAACCTCTGCTCTGAAAATCTTCATGATGGTGCTGAAAACCGACTCCCTCTGACAGTTTGTTGGCTAAATGAGTCACTTGGCTGAGCCTGCCATCATCAGAGTGGGAAAACATAATCCTCCCAAAATAAGGGCACCACAAATTGTATAGCCAAACCTGATGTCAGTAGAACGGGAGGTAAAATCCTCCCACAAGAAGGGCAGCATATATTTGGAAATAAAAATTGCAGTCCACTATATCTCAATCACTACAGTCTCAGAGACTGAAAATTTGTCACGGTTTGGCTGTATCCCTACCCAAATCTCGTCTTGAGTTGCAGTTTCCATAATTTCCATGTGTCATGGGAAGGATCTAGTGGGAAGTAATCATGGGGGCAAGTCTTTCTCATGCTCTTCTAGTGATAGTTAATAAGTCTTATGAGATCTGATAGTTTTATAAAGGGGGGTTCTTCCACACATGCTGTCTTGCCTGCTGCCATGTAAGATGTGACTTTGCTCCTCATTCATCTTCTGCCATGATTTTGAGGCCTCCCCAGTCATGTGGAACTGTGAGTCAATTAAACCTCTTTCCTTTATAAATTAGCCAGTCTTGGGTATGTCTTTATTAGCAGCTTGAGAACAGACTAATACACGTTTTTAGCTAAAAATTGAGGCTTCATCATTATATAAGGAAGAGGATAGATATGGGGGACGTTAAGCAGTCTTCTTTAGTGGTTACTCTAGTATTTTAATATACTTAACACCTTTCCTGTTCTCTCAGACAACAAAGAACCTTATGACACTTTAACCCTTATCATCTTCTCCACAACTTAAATGCCTTCATTTCAAATATTTCAGTTATATCTTTTATTTAGTGACACAAATTAGATACCAATTTATTCTTTTATCTAGTCAAATTATTTTTAGATTTATCTAATATTAGCTAATATCCAAAACTTTTTTTTTCTGAAAGTGTATCTTTCAGAATTTTCTTGATTCTTTCCTAGAATTTCCATCTTTCTGCTGACATTATCTATCTGTTCTTGCATGTTGTCTACTTTTTTGATTAAAGACCTTAACATACTAACTGTAGTTTGTTTAAAAATTTCTGCTCTAATAATTTCAACATCTCTGCCATATCTGACTCTGATTCAAATGCTTGTTCAGTTTCTTTAAACTGTGTGTCTTCCCTTTGAGCATACCTTGTAATTTTTTGTTGAAAAGTGACCATAATGTACTGGTTTCAAGAAACTGCTATAAGCAAGCTTTCAGTAATGTGGTTGTAAGGTGTGGGAGGGAATGAAAACCTTCTATCACCCCATGATTAGGTCTCAGTCTTTTGTTGAGCCTAAGTCACTGGGCTGTGAATGTCACCAGTGCTTCTTTCTCAGTTTTAAAAATCTCCTTAGAATCTTCAAGATGGATGGAGCAGGCTAGAGTTTGGTATTTCCTTTCTCACACATAGAAAGCTAGAGAGCACTAGAGTTGAGTATTTCCCTTTCCCTACATGGAAGTCTAAGCTAGAGTTAGATATTTCCTTTTCCCTAGGTAGGTTAGGCTCTGATAAAACCCCAGTAAATTAGATTCTGGTAAAATAGTTTCTCCTGACATCAGGCCTTGTTAAGAACAGAATGTCCTGGTGCATTTTTAAATGGTTCCATTTTTCTTTTCCTTGCCAAAAACTCCTGGAGGTAAAACTCATGGAAGTGTGGAGTTCCATTAGGACTAGGGGCCCCTGTGACTAGGTCCTCCTGGAGCATTTAACTCTCAGACTTGTCTACACTGAACCTCTGGCAATCCGTCAATTCCAGTTCAGGTTTTCCTACACTGGCACTGGTTCCCATGAAGGTTTCTGCTGCCGGGTAGGTTGCTGTTCTCTTGACCCATCTCTCTGTCTCTCCAGTTTGGGGAACTGCAGTGTGCGCTATGACCTCACTTCTTTGTTGGATCTAAGAAGGGTGGTTGATTTTCAGTTTGTTCAGCTTTTTGCTTGTTTTTAAGATGGAGTGGCAACTTCTAAGCTCTGTACATGTCAGACCCAAAACCAGATGTCCAGCTAGAATTGTCTTCAGAGAGGATCTTTTGGTGGTAAAACTCTCGATTTTTTGTTGGCTTGTCTTAAGGAAAGTATTTTTCCTTCATCATTGAAAGATATTTTTGCTTTCTTTGAAAGTCTACGCTAATAGCATTTTTTTTTCTCTCAGCACATTGAATATTTTATTTCTGTTGTTTGTATTTTATTGCTACTGTTGGGAAGTTAGCTATCTGTCTAATTGTCATTGCTTTGGAAGCCAATTTTTTTCTGGCTTCTTTTAGGATCTCCCCTTTGCCTTAGGCTTTCTACAGTTTTACTAGAATATGTCTAGGTGTGAATTTCCTTTTATCTTGGAACTTTTTGGGTTTCCTGGTTCTGGGGGTTGGAATCTTCGAACAAATCATTCTGAAAAATTCTGTTATTTTCCCTTCAAATATGCTTTTTTCCATTTTAATTTTTAATCTCTTTTTGAAATTCTAGACCATATCATTCTATCCTTTGTGTATTTTAACATATCCTGCATATCTCTGTGTCTATCTATGACATCCTGAGTAATTTAATAGCATCTCTTTTCCATTTCACTAATTCACTACTCAGCTGTGTCAAATCTTTAGTTGAACATACCCAATGAGTATTTTTGTAGAGGTGAAATTAAATTCACATAAGATAAAATCAACCATTTTAAAATGCATGATTCAGTTGCTTTTAGGACATACGTATAACTGCAATGATCACTTCTGTTTTGTTCATTGAAAAAAATTTCATCAGCCCAAAAGAAAACTCTGTACTTACTAGGCACTTGCCACCTATTTCTTCTTTTCCCTAGCTCCTGACAACCACCAATTTGCTTTCTATCTCTATGGGTCTGCCTACTCTGGATATTCCACATAAGTAGAATTAAACAATATGTGATCCCTTGTATGTAGCTTCTTTTATTTAGCATAATGTTTTCAAGGTTCATCTATGTTGTAGCATGTATCAGAATTTCACTCTTTTTTATAGCCAAATAATACTCCACTGTGTGGCTCTACCACATTTTGTTATCCATTCATCTGTTGATTGACATTTGGGTTGTTTCTAGCTTTTGGGTATTGTAAGTAGTGCTGCTATAAAAATGTATGTACAAGTATTTGTCTAAGGGCCTGCTTTCAAGTTCTTTGGAGTGTAGGCCTAGAAATGCAATTGCTGGGTCATATAGCGATTCTATGTTTAACTTTTGAGTAACTGCCAGTGGCAATTACTTTGAAAAATTCAATTATCATAACCTTAATTACTGGCCATGTTCTTTGATTCTTTTTCAGAGCTGCTTGCTCATTCTTATGGTCTTTTGTAACTGCTTACATTTGCAAACCTCTTTTTAATTTCCTGAAACTTACTATTAAATAATCTTGCATAAAATAACAACTCTATGATCATTCCACTACCAATAGTTTTATGGATCTGATTTTGCTATTGTTTATGCTGATTACCACTCATTTTATTTAGTTTGTATGTATGTTGTAATTTTTGATTGAGAGATCATGTTCTGTGGATCATATTCACTCTACTGGAATTCTTACTGGCTGGGATTGCCTTTGCTTGTTGCCAGTTTCCTGGGCAACTTATCAACCTAGAATTATATTAAAATAATTAGCTATCTAGCTAAAGTGTCTATACCATACAGGTAGCGTGAATTTTGGATGTATATCATGTAATGAGAAGTTTACAGTAGTTTTCAAAAGAGAGTTATTTGGTTTACAGTAGTTTTCAGATAAGAGGTGTTTTTTTTTTTCCTTGCCACCATCATTAAAGTCAAGACAGGTAAAGTCCAAAAAAAGAGCAAGTTTTATGGTTTTACTTTTTTGTGTTCTGAGTTTATCTCTGTTGAGTGAATAGTCCCCAAGGCAAAAATTATTACCAGAGACAAACAATATAATTAAAAGCATCTTAGTTTATTTAATATCATAGCTTGCAAATATATAAAGCAGATAACTGACAGAACTTTAAGGAAATAAACAAATCAAATCCTTCCTAACAACTTGAATTTTTAATCTGCCTCTCTTGGTAACTGATAGATCAAGCTAACCAAAATGTGATTAAAACCAAGGAAATCTAAATAGCATAGTCAACAAGCTTGACAGAGTGTATACATTGAACATTGCATCCACCAATAGAAAAACAAACATTCTTTTTAAGTAGACATGGAAAATTGATGGCAACTGACCATATGTTAGCCCTAAATTCATACTTATTGTGATAGCTTTGTAATGTGTCATTTTAGCTAGGCTGAACTACCTGTCTCAGACTTCTCTTTCTTATGTTTCCAGTTAGCATGAGCCACGTGTCATGCTATTCTGGAAGGCAGGAAGAAAGCAAAAGCCATTTTGTAGCTCACACGCTTTGTTGCTGATCTACAAACTCACCAGCAGAGCTGGGCCTCAATTACTCCCCTTTTCTCCTGGATCTTCCTTCAGTGTCACTGACTACTGGACCAGGTATGTTTGTTTAGCTCTGTGACAAGGGGCCAGATTCAGCAGGATACCTGCATCTCCAAGATCAGAAGCTACAAGAATGGACATGGTTTTAGTCTGTTCTCACAGAGGGGCAGCTCATGCTTGTGGGTTCTGGCCTGATAGTGATGAGCTTCCATTCCTGACTTCCTGCCCTGCAGACTTCATGCTTCAGCAGCAGATAAGAAGCAAACACCTTACAGAGGCTTCTTAACCAACTCCCACTTGGATTGTGGAAGACCAATTCTTTGTAAACTGGTTAAATTTACAATCATAAAATGATACGAGGAACTGAGGGAATTAGTTGAATGGTTCAAGTCGCCTGACATTTAATTCTTTAATTATGTAGGTATTTCTGGACAAAATTGTAGACATTGGCTAATATAACTGGAAAATTACCCAAATTTGCGTATTTTCTCTGCATTTGTAGATATAGCCATTACCAGTGTCCCTTAAAAAAAAAAAAAAAACTGATGATATAATAAAAACAAGTTATCTAGGCTTCTTTTAAAAATTCCACCTTAAGCAATTATTTGTTACCAGTCATTATATGTGTATGTCTTCTTAGTGTCTTTTTAAAATATATACTTTAGGTTCTGGGATACACATGCAGAACGTGCAGTTTTGTTACATAGGTATACACATGGCATGGTGGTTTGCCGCACCCATCAACCAGTCATTTACATTAGATATTTCTCCTGATGCTCTCCTTCCCCTAGCCCCCCACCCCCCAACAGACCCCAGTGTATGATGTTCCCCTACCTGTGTTCATGTGTTCTCATTATTCAACTCCCGCTTATGAGTGAGAACATGCAGTGTTTGGTTTTCTTTTCTTGTGTTAGCTTGCTGAGAATGATGGTTTCCAGGTTCATCCATGTCTCTGCAAAGGACATGAACTCATCCTTTTTTATGGCTGCATAGTATTCCATGGTGTATATGTACCATATTTTCTTTATTCAGTCTATCACTGATGGGCATTCGGGTTGGCTCCAAGTCTTTGTTATTGTGAATAGTGCTGCAATAAACATACGTGTGCCTGTGTCTTTATAGCAGAATAATTTATAATCCTTTGGGATTGCTGGGTCAAATGGTATTTCTGGTTCTAGATCCTTGAGGAATCACCACACTGTCTTCCACAATGGTTGAACTAATTTACACTCCCACCAACAGTGTAAAAGCATTCCTATTTCTCCACATCGTCTCCAGCATCTGTTTCCTGATGTTTTAATGATCGCCATTCTAACTGGTGTGAGATGGTATTATATTGTGATTTTGATTTGCATTTCTCTAATGACCGGCTATGATGAGCTATTTTTCATATGTTTGTTGGCCACATAAATGTCTTCTTTTGAGAAGTGTCTGTTCATATCCTTTGCCCACTTTTTGATTGGGTTGTTTGTTTTTTTCTTGTA
>NW_012119221.1:333053-350418 GCF_000951035.1 Colobus angolensis palliatus | reverse complement strand
CTTCCAATATTATGTTGAATAGGAGTGGTGAGAGAGGGCATCCTTGTCTTGTGCCAGTTTTCAAAGGGAATGCTTCCAGCCTTTGCCCATTCACTATGATAGTGGCTGCAGGTTTGTCGTAAATAGCTCTTATTATTTTGAGATATGTTCCATCAGTATCTAGTTTATTGAGAGTTTTTAGTATGAAGGGCTGTTGAATTTTATCCAAGACCTTTTCTCCATCTATTAAGATAATCATGTGGTTTTTGTCATTGGTTCTGTATATGTGATGGATAACGTTTATTGGTATGTGTATGGCAAATCAGCCTTGCATCCCAGGGATAAAGCTGACTTGATCTTGGTGGATTTGGTTTGCCAGTATTTTATTAAGGATTTTTGCATCAATGTTCATCAGGGATATTAGCCTGAAATTTATTTTTTTTGTTGTGTCTCTGCTGGGTTTTGGTATGAGGATGATGCTGGCCTCATAAAATGAGTTAGGTAGAAGTCTGTCTTTATCTTTTGTTTGGAATAGTTTCAGAAGGAATGGTACCAGCTGCTCTTTGTAGTTCTGGTAAAATTCGGCTGTGAATCCGTCTGGTCCTGGACTTTTTTTTCATTGGTAGGCTATTAATTACTGTCTCAATTTCAGAGCATGTTATGGGATTCAACATTTTCCTGGTTTAGTCTTGAGAGGGTGTATGTGTCCAGGGATTTATCCATTTCTTCTAGATTTTCTAGTTTATTTACGTAGAGGTGTTTATAGTACTATCTGATGGTAGTTTGTATTTCTGTGGGATCAGTGGTGATATCCCCTTTATCATTTTTTATTGTGTCTATTTGATTCTTCTCTCTTTTCTTCTTTATTAGTCTTGCTAGTGGTCTATAAATTTTGTTGATCTTTTCAAAAACCCAGCTCCTAGATTCATTGATTTTTTTGAAGGGTTTTTTTGTGTCTCTATCTCCTTCAGTTCTGCTCTGATCTTAGTTATTTCTTGTTTTCTGCTAGGTTTTGAATTTGTTTGCTCTTGCTTCTCTAGTTCTTTTAATTGCAATGTTAGGGTGTCAATTTTAGATCTTTCTTGCTTTCTCCTGTGAACATTTAGTGCTATAAATTTTCCTCTAAACACTGTGTCCCAGAAATTCTGGTACATTGTGTCTTTGTTCTCATTGGTTTTAAAGAACTTATTTATTTCTGACTTAATTTCATTATTTACCCAGCAGTCATTCAGGAGCAGGTTAACAGTTTACATGTAGTTGTGCAGTTTTGAGTGAGTTTCTTAATCCTGAAATCTAATTTGATTGCACTGTGGTCTGAGAGACTGTTTGTTATGATTTTCGTTCTTTTGAATTTGCTGAGGAGTGTTTTACTTCCAATTATGTGGTCAATTTTAGAATAAGTGTGATGTGGTGCTGAGAAGAATGTATATTCTGTTGATTTGGGGTGGAGAGTTCTGTAGATGTCTATTAGGTCCACTTGGTTCAGAGCTGAGTTCAAGTCCTGAATATCCTTGTTAATTTTCTGTCTCGTTGATCTGTCTAATATTTACAGTGGGGTGTTAAAATCTCCCATTATTATTGTGTAGGAATCTAAGTCTCTTTGTAAGTCTCTAAGAACTTACTTTATGAATCTGGGTGCTCCTATATTGGGTGCATATATTTAGGATAGTTAGCTCTTCTTGTTGCATTGATCCCTTTACCGTTATGGAATGGCCTTCTTTGTCTCTTTTGATCTTCATTGGTTTAAAGTCTGTTTTATGAGAAGCTAGGATTGCAACCCCTGCTTTTTTTGCTTTCTATTTGCTTGGTAAATATTCCTCCATCCCTTTATTTTGAGCCTATGTGTGTCTTTGCATGTGAGATGGGTCTCCTGAATACAGCACACTGATGGGTCTTGACTTCATCCAATTTGCCAGTCTGTGCCTTTTAATTGTGCCATTTAACATGTTTACCTTTAAGGTTAATATTGTTATGTGTGAATTCCATCCTGTCCTTATGATGCTAGCTGGTGATTTTGCCCATTAGTTGATGCAGTTTCTTCACAGTGTCAATGGTCTTTACAATTTTGTATGTTTTTGCAGTGGGTGGTACCAGTGTTTCCTTTCCATGTTTAGTGCTTCCTTCAGGAGCTCTTGTAAGGCAGGGCTGGTGGTGATGCAATCTCTCAGCATTTGCTTGTCTGTAAAGGATTTTATTTCTCCTTTGCTTATGAAGCTTTGTTTGGTTGAATATGAAACACTGGGTTGAAAATTGTTTTCTTTAAGAATATTGAATATTGGTCCCCACAGTCTTCTGGGTTGTAGAGGTTCTGCAGAGAGTTCCACGGTTAGTCTGATGAGTTCCCTTTGTGGGTAACCTGACCTTTCTCTCTGGCTGCTCTTAACATTTTTTCCTTTGTTTCAACCTTAGAGAATCTGACAATTATGTGTCATGGGGTTGCTCTTCATGAGGAGTATCTTTGTGGTGTTCTCTGTATTTCCTGAATTTGAATGTTGGCCTGTCTTGCTAGGTTGGGGAAGTTCTCCTGGGTAATATCCTGAAGGCTACTTTCCACTTGGTTCAATTCTCCCCATCACTTTCAGGTACACCAATCAAATGTATGTTTGGTTTCTTAAGGCTTTGTGGGAAGTTCTCCTGGGTAATATCCTGAAGGCTACTTTCCACTTGGTTCAATTCTCCCCATCACTTTCAGGTACACCAATCAAATGTATGTTTGGTTTTTTCACATAGTACCATATTTCTTAAGGCTTTGTTCATTCCTTTCCATTCCTTTTTCTCTAATCTTGTCTTCAAGCTTTATTTCATTAAGTTGATCTTCAATCTCTGATATCCTTTCTTCCGCTTGCTTGATTTGGCTATTGATACTTGTGTATGCTTCATGAAGATCTCTTGCTGTGTTTTTCAGCTCCATCAGGTGATTTACATTCTTCTCTAAACTGGTTATTTTAGTTAGCAATTCCTCTAACCTTTTTTCAAGGTTCTTAGCTTCCTTTCATTGGGTTAGAACATGCTGCTTTAACTTGGAGGAGTTTGTTTTTACCCACCTTCTGAAGCCTGCTTCTGTTAATTCATCAAACTCATTCTCTGTCCAGTTTTGTCCCCTTGCTGGCAAGGAGTTGTGATCCTTTTGAGGAGAAGAGGCATTCTGGCTTTTAGAATTTTCTGCCTTTTTGCACTGGTTTTTCCTCATCTTCTTGGATTTATCTACCTTTGGTCTTTAATGTTGGTGACCTTCGGATGGGGTTTTTGTGTGGACGTCCTTTTTGCGGATGTTGATGCTGTTCTTTTCTGTTTGTTAGTTTTCCTTCTAACAGTCTGGCCCCTCTCCTTCAAGTCTCCTAGAGTTTGCTGGAGATCCACTGCAGACCCTGTTTACCTGGATATCACCAATGGAGGCTTCAGAACAGCAAAGATTGCTGCCTGTTCCTTCCTCTGGAAGCTTCATCCCAGAGGGGCACCCACCAGATGCCAGCTGGAGCTCTCCTCTATGAGGTGTCTGTCAATCCCTGCTGGGAGGGGTCTCCCAGTCAAGAAGCACAGGGGTTAGGGACTTACTTGAGGAGGCAGTGTGTCCCTTAGCAGAGCTCGAACGCTGTGCTGAGAGATCCACTGCTTTCTTCAGAGCCAGCAGGTAGGAAGTCTGCTGAAGCTGTGCCCACAGCTGTCCCTTCCCCCAGGTGCTCTGTCTAAGGGTAGATGGGAGTTTTATCCACAACCCTCTGACTGGGGCTTCTGCCTTTCTTTTGGAGATGGCCTGCCCAGAGAGGAAGAGTCTAGAGAGGCAATCTGGCTACAGCGGCTTTCCCAAGCTGAAGTGGTCTCTGCCCAGTTCGAACTTCCTGGCAGCTTAGTTTACACTGTGAGGGGAAAACCACCTATTCAAGCTTTAGTAATGGTGGATGCCTCTCCCTGCACCAAGCTCGAGCATCCCAGGTCGACTTCAGACTCCTATGCTGGCAGCAAGAATTTCAAGCCAGTGGATCTTAGCTTGCTGGGCTCTATGGAGGTGGGATCTGCTGAGCTAGACCACTTGGCCCCCTGGCTTCAATGCCCCCTTTTCAGGAGAGTGAACAGTTCTGTCTTGTTGGCATTCCACGTGCCACTGGCATATGAAAAAAAATACCACTGTTACTTAGAATCACTCTTTACACTGGTTCATGTTTTTACTTCAGCATTTTAGAAAATATTATATGTGAAATCATAGATTTGATTACATTTCCATAATACACATTAAAACAAATATATTACAATTAAAGTTACTTGTTCAGAGTGTTTGCTACTGTACCCCACTGAGCCCGACCACTGTGCTGGGATGGTCCCATTTCCATGTCTGTTGATGTCAGGCTCAGTCATGTGACTAGCTTTGTCCAGTGATGTTTGCTTTTCCTATGCAGAAGATTTAAGTGGCATTTCCTGGACTGGTCGCAATTCTTTCTCTGCCTCGAGACTGTGCTTTAGCCTAGTACTGAAAAGAAGAAAATATGAAACAAAGCTGAAACCGACTGGCAACCTACATGTTTGGGAGTAGGAGATAAATGCTTTTCATTGTAAGCTGCTGAGATTTTCTTATAGGTCATTTGTTACTGCAGCCTAACTTAATCTATGCTGACTAATCAAATGCTCATTCTGTATTACCTAAAGTCATCTTACATAATAACACTTTGAGAAACACTGCTAAGTGTCTTCTGCGGACTTGAATTGGAGAACAACTGTAAAGTATTGATGAATTTTTCAAATGACTCATTGCTTTCATCTTATTGAGAAATTATTTAAATGGAAGTTTTTAAACCTGTGACTATTCCACATCCTTACAAATCATAGCCTACAGTTTTACTGTCCCACTGGGTCCCTGCCCTTGTAGCATCCATAGCTCATGATGGCAGTTGTTTCACAGAAAGAGGGAAACCATTGAGCTTTAACAATAGCCTTTAGTCTCAAGAGGTGGTGATGGAGACTTGGCACTCAGATGACCGAGAGGCACTGTTTGTCTCAAATCCTCCAGTTTCTCCCACAGATACTTTATGTGGGGCATAATATAAAGTGGTAAGCATGTCTTGTGGGTAATATTCTTCAGGCTTCAAAGCCTCAGAGAATCTCAGTATATCATTTGTCCCATTAGGGTCCAGTTTTTTGTTTTATCAAGATCTTTGCTGCAAAGTCATATTTGTGGGGACTTGTTGGCCAAACTGACAATATGTAAATGTGCAGACCAGATACCATGCACTTATGTCAATGGTTCTCAAAACATGGTGCAAGAATTCCTCGTAGTTCTGCAGATCCTTCCCAGGTGTTCATGGAACTACGTATCTTTTTTCCAGCTACATATTTATGTACAGCCAAATTTTCGTTATGTGCTTGAAACAAAACAACATATAACAACTGATTGAATGCATAAGCAGATCTGAGAATCTGGAAGTCTTGAGCTGGACATTAAAAAGATTTCCAAAAAATGTCACACAATGCCATTCTTCTCATTAATTTTTTTGTTTTTAAAGTATAGACATTTTTTCATACACTTATTTATAGTAACACGTAATGGGTTTGTTATTGTTATTAATAAATTAATACATAATTTTTCTTATTTTAATTTCTTAAATGGTAAATATCAAGAGATTTATTTCTCATAAGCAACAGCTCGTTGGGGTCCTAAGTAATTTTTAAGAGTGTAAAAGGATCTTGAGACCAAAATGTTTGAGATCCACTGTCCTATGCAACTTAAACACCATCGCGGGGCACTAACTTTCCACCAATGTGACTTCCAGTTCTAGCCTTATCAAACTTGAACAAGATATAGAAATGAAGTTTATCAATTGACCTCTGTATTTGAAATTGTCAGATTCTTTCCTTTATTTCTCATAATAATACCATGAGGCAAGTATTATTTTTTGCAATAAAGACACTACTAACTAAGCCAAACCAAAAATCAATAAAATGAAGTAAGAAAATTAAGACTCATGCTCCACATCACATGTCATCAGGAAATTGCAAACTAAAGCAATGAGATACCACTACACACCCATTAGAATTACCAAAAATCCAAAACACTGACAACACCAAATGCTATCAAAGGTAGGGAGCAACAGAAACTCTCATTCATTGCTGATGAGAACGCAAAACAGTGCAGCCACTTGGGAAGACAGTTGTTGGGAGTTTCTTACAAAACTAAACATATTTTTTACCATACAACCCAGTAATTGAGCTGCTTGGTGTTTACCCAAATTAATCTGAAACTTGTCTCTACACAAAAACTTGCACGCAGGTGTCTATTGCAGCTTTCTTTATATTTGCCAAAAACTGAAAGCAACCAAGATATTCTTCAGTGGGTATATGGATAAAAAACTATGGTGTGTCCATACAATGGAATATTATTCAGCACTAAAAAGAAATGAGCTATTAAGCCATGGAAAGACATGGGAGAATTCTAAATGCATATTATTAAGTAAAATACATCAATCTTAAAAGGTTACATACTATATTATCCTAACTATAGAACATTCTGGAAAAGGCAAAACTAGGAAGACATTTTAAAAATCTGATTGCCAGGAGTTAGAGGGGAAGGAGAAACGAATAGGTGGAACACAGAGGATTTTTAGTGCACTGAAACTATATTCTGTATGATACTATAATGGTAGACACATGCCATCCATAGACTGTGCAACACCAAAGGTGAACCCTGATATAAATGATGGAACTGTGGGCTTTGGGTGATAATGGTGTGTCAGAGTAGTTCATCGATTGTAACAAAGGTGCCACTCTGATACAGGGATATTATTAGTGGTAGAGGCTGTGTACTGGGGGCACATGAGAACTCTCTATATTTTCTGCTCAGTTTTGCTGTGAACCTAAAACTGCACTAAAAACTAAAGTCTATTTTTAAAAATTAAAAGAGTAAATTTCCTCAGAAGGCAGCTATGTGAGGGAACAGAGGTTACTGTGGAGGACACTAAGGAGGGAGAGTCTTCTGCAACAACTCTCCTGGATACTTCTAGGAATTAGAGATTGATGTCCCTGGTGAATGGCCAAAAGAATAACATGCATTAGTGAATAAAGGTAGGAGGGAATTATCCTCAGATTGTAGACAAAGAAGTAAGACCTGGAGAGGTGAAAAAATGTGTCCGTGATCATGCTTAGCAAGAAGCAGCCCAGAAGCTTTTACCCCCAATCTGCTTCACCCTGCATCCTGCACTCACCCAGTGCTCTGCAGCCCACCCAGAGGAAATCCATGGGAAAGTGAAAAGGCACACACAGCAAAACCTTGTCCAAGTGTTTCCAGAAAACTAATGTAACTGGTGAACTATTGGCAACTAGTGAAGAAAGATGAATGCAATTGAAAAAGAGAAATTACCTGTGAAAACCATGACAGTTGATACTATTTTGGGTCCATGTGACTGACATTTTGAAAATTCAAAATATAAAAAGAATATATCCTACACAAATTATCATATGAGCATAATAATATAGGAACAAGACTATCAATTTTCTACTTTTCCTCTCCCCCTAAACAGGTAGAAAATTCCCATGAATAAGGGGATGGCTACATAATGGTGTGTGTGTGTGTGTGTGTGTGTGTGTGTGTACACATATTTTGGAATTATAAGCAGCGATATAAACAGATGCAAAAGCTCTTTATACACTGATGTAAATATTCCTCCATGAAATGAAATATAGTTGAGTGAAAAAAGTAAAATGTAACAGAAACCTCATGGAAGGAGGTCCATTAAATAATTTACACGTCTGATATTCAGATTGTTTTCAAATAAAATCAAGGCGCTACTGCTACATGACACTTACTTAGAAGGCTTAATAATGTAAGCACTATGTAGCATTTATGTTTGATCTAGATAGCATACTCACATGGACAAGCCTATGTGAAAAAAATCTCTAACAGGTTAGTGAAGTCTACAAATTCAGCTCTTCCTCTGGTCTCTTTTTTAAACAAAACTATATAAATATGTTTTTAAAACAAAACTATATAAATTTGTGTTTGTCAGCTTACCTTCATTCTCTCTCGCCAGAATATTAGGTCTCTAATATCTAGAACAGTCTCTACTACATAGTAGATGCTCAATAAACATTTGTTACATGACTGAGTATCTATTTCAGTTCAAAACAGTAGAAAATTAATATGAAAGATTAATCAATGGAGAGAAGAAAGTAATACTTTAAGGGCACCTAATCTATTTCAAGCACTTAATTAGATACTTTATACTTGTTATTCTTTTTAATATTCACAAAATTCCTAAAAGTAAAAAAGAGAAAATTAAGGCTCAGAGAGATTAAATAATTTACCAAAGATTATACATTTAGTCTAGGATTCAAAAGCAGGCCTTCTTGATTTCACAGTGCTTGAGCACATGGTCAAGTGGAATCAGTCACAGAATTCCAGAATCTTCTTGGTGGTATCTTGCACAGTAGTTTGATATCTTGTTTATATTATATTATATTCCTAATAAAAAACAAAATGGAAGTGCAAATCTTGGTGTTCATAGCTCCCTAGACCAACAGGTCTAAGAAATATAGCTGTAGATGTGAGAAATCTTGTGGATGCTGTAAACTCATAGAGTGAAAGAAGTTTTTATTGGATATCTAAGCTTGTATTATGCAGCATAATTGGTGTTTCCACATTAATCCTCCAAAGCACTCTGAAAGGCAGATCTTATGCTCCCCATTTTGAGACATGAAGAAACTGAGGGTCCGAAAGTTTAAGCAACTGATCCAAAGTCACATAGATGATGAATGTTCAAGCTGGGATTTTCCCCAGGTTTGTCTGCCTCCAGAATTCCTGCTCTTCCCAGACTCTTCATGACCTTCTTTATTCAGTGATCAAGACATGGCCTTTCCAGGACACAACCCTCTTAAATTCCAGGCCTCATTCCTTCAAAGGCTCAGATCCAGCCAACCCACCACTGAAAGCCAGGAGAAGCAGGGAGAGTGCTGGGATGGCCTCCCTGAGCTTTGGCTGAGTACTTTCTGGTAATAACCCTTAAAGACAAAATGTATAGAAATGAGACCCTACTGCAGATTAAGCCTCACGTTCTCTGTCCTCGTACAATAGAATTTGTCATTAAGTAGATGTCAGTTTCTTCCAGATCACTGTATTATGTATGGGTTGCAGGGCTACCAATTAGTTTGAGCAAGTGCTAAAAATAAATAAATGATGAGGAGCCTTCTATTTTCATCCAGGATAATTAGGGCCTGCATTTGGGGTGATGAGGTGGAGTGGGGGTGGGGGAAGTCCAAGGAAACATGAAAGACAAAACGTGCAGCTTTTGAACATCATTTGACAAAGCCAACGGTCCACTATGCAGTTTCTGTTTACAAATCAACCAATTGCCCCTACAGGGCCCTCTTACTTGGGTCTAGGACTGAAGACTGCAGAGAGGCAATTATGGGGTGCTGATGATTTTATTCTTTCTTAAGATCCTCTTATATAACTGATTTGTTGTGCAATCGAGCAGTTGGCGGCTCAAGGAAGCTGGCTCGTACCTTAGATAAGAAGTTGAATTATTCCAGAGGACATTTGGAGGCAGGCAGGCTGGGACACGCTGAGAAGTAAAGTGGGCCTCCTGCACAGGACATGGTATTTTAGCTGTGAAGTTCCCTGTATGTAAGCCACATGAGTCCCCCATTTCCTGAGCATCTGTATTTGGTGAGCACTGGAAACCTCTTGCTTTCCCACTGAAGGCTGTTTGTTTCCTCTTGCTAGAGTCAAAAACATGACTCAACAGAGGCACAGAAGAGCAGCTTGGTAGGGAGAGGAGAAGAGGGGAGGGAGGGGAAGGACCAGGCAGTCTCCATATTTGAAAAGAAAAACAATCCCGGAGAATCATAAGCATGTTAATGTACAAATTCAAGGTTAGATCCATGCTGAGACACACACACACACACACAGTAACAAACACAACCAGGGCAACAGCCGGTGGTGGTAGATGCAAGTAAGAGGAAAGGGGAGAAAAGGGAATCAAAGCACACCATGTGGAGAAGCCAAATGATCTGTAAATCGTCAGAGATGGCTTTCTTTTCATGAAAAAATTGGAGCAAATCCTAGAAATCTACATTAGAATGTTTATTTCCGGGCAGATTTGCTGCTCAGTCATAAGAGGACGTCAGTGGCCTTCAGTGCCTAAGTCTTTCCCCATCTCATGAACTCATGTGGGAAATACCTGAAGCCCAGATCTTCCTAAGGGAGCTGCGGAAAAAACCTGACACCTGCTCAGGGGTTTTTCCTAATCAAAGGTAATGACAGAGAAAATGATTATGCCACTTTCTCCCACTGTCAGCTTCTTTTTATCGTGCTCCATTTTCAAATCCTGGGGGTGCACGTGGCAGGTAAATGTCTTCTGTGTGTGTATGTTTTGATAAAAGAAAGGTAAGGTCATGCTGTAAGATCCTATACCCAAGGGATTCTGGTGACATGATGGGCACTTTAATCTCCATATTTGTGGTCCCCACCAACCGTGAGTAATAAAGGGTGTTAGAATATGCTGATTTAAAGCTTCTCTCCATTCATAACTGGGTGTGCCTATTCATAGAACCCTGGTCTATTTGGAGAGCAAATAAAAACTTTCCATAACCAAGACAAGGCCATGAGAGTCATGGACAGGAAGCTGCCTCCTGCCTCCAGCTTTGGTGAGGAGAGAAACATCATCAGACCCTGCAGCTGAGAGGTGCTCTACTTCTGTGCTGCCCTTGGTTGAAGACGTGGTGCACCCCCGCCTCAGTCACTAGCTCCAGGCCTTCTGGAAACATAAAGGATGGAGGTTGATGATTAGGACAAAGAGAGAAGACAGAAACAGAAGGCTGCAGTGTGGAGGTGAGAGAAATAGAGGATGGAGGGAAGTAGCAGAGTAGGGCTGGAGGTGATGTAAAGGAAGTGAAAAACTGCCCTTGTGCATAGGAATGAAGCAGCATAAAGTTGCAATAAACTACAAATCACCCTCCCGAAAGGGAGATCCCAAGAATGCTGTCTCCCCAGGATATGCCATGCAATCCCTGCAAACCACCAGGACTTTGGGTTTGCTGGTGGCAAGGGCGAGTACACAAGCTCAGGAGGGAACCTAAGTGTTGCAAACAATGTTGTTCATATGGGAATTTTCTCAAGTCTTTTTGAGGGGAGAAAGCTGAAAAGAAGGAAAACAGCCAGGAAGACACAAGAGGAGAAAGCCTGAGATGTTAAAGGAGATGTTTAGGAAGTTCTTTGCCCAGAGAAGTCTGCACTGCTCCCCAGTGCTTTCGAGTTGAATGAGCATGTGAGGGACTGGGAAGAGAGGCTGAATGAAGACTCAGCATGAGGCCTGGTGCAGGGTAGAAACCATCCACAGCAGGCTCACTGTTTACATCCAGGTTTTTCTCTGAAGATGGTTAGATAAGTTTTCAGTGCAAAATCATAATTCTTATAGCATTTCCCCTTGGTATCTTAACTTCTACAAATACTTAATTTGTCCTGAGACCTGATTTTCATGTACTTGTCTGATAATCTGTCAACAAATTACTGTTTTAAAGAGCCCACTACACACCTAGAACTGAACAAGGCAATTTGAAGGCTATAAAACAAGCAGATAAGATGGTCAATGGCTTCAAGGTGGTTCTAGTCTCCTTGTCTCCAAGGAAGCAGGTAGTCTAGGAGACAAAATGTGGCAGTGAAAATATGAATCATAATTATTCTAAGTACAACAGGAGTTCAGAGAATGGAAACAGCCAGAATCATACCCACCATTTATTGGTAATGGCAAGGTCATATGCATCATCATTCTCAATGTTTTATAAACATATTAATACTTTTAATCTTCCCAACAACCTAATAATATTGTTGTACCCCTTTTACAGATAAGAAACTGAGGCTTAAAGAGGATAGGTAAGTTTTCCATGGTCTCCACACAAAAAGGATCTGAGGTGAGTTTTAAAACTTAAGCTTATCTGATTTAAACTATGGCGTTTTAACCACGGACATTACATCTACATTCCATGGTGGGGGGTGGAGAAGAAAGGGAGAAAGACAAAGGCATGTGCCAGCTGGGTTTTCCCTTTTATCAGGAAAGATATTTTTACTTGGGTGTGTTGCTATTGACTCCCTCCCCCAAATTACTGGAGCTATTGTAATAAAAAAGGAGGGGAGACTAGATACTTAATAGGCAACTAGAGGCATCTGCCACACTAAGCATCTTTCATACATCATGGCATGATTCTGGTATAGGGTGCTGTGTAGTCTGGACAAGGATATTCAAAAGTAGAAATTAGAAGAAAATAAAAAGATCCAAAGAATACTTTAAAGAAAAAAATAACTTACTTGAAGATAGATTGAATCGAGGTCCTAAAAAAGAAGGATGAATAAATGATGATTCCTAGGAGAATGGGAATGTAGTGAGCAGTAAAAAGGTAGATTGTATTGGTCAGAAGATAGCATGGTTTTGACTATGTTGAGATTGAAGTAATGGTAGGACATCCAAGTAGATGTGACCTCTGAGTTGGCGGAAATTACAAATCCTAGGGGCAAAATGTTTGCCGGGGATGGAGATGACAGCCTCAAAATGACACTGTAGTGACGGGTAAGTTTCTCAAAGCAAAGAGGGTAACAGGACAAAAACAAAGGTCAAAGGATCTTGAAGGAGCAGGCTCACTTACATAAGAGGGAGAAAATAAGCTGAGAAAGTGAAAAAAAAATATTTTCTAGGAGTTCAAAGAAGAATTGAGAAAGTGGACTTTCATAGAAGACTGGATTAGAGTGAAATTCAAGATGGAGGTTAATTGTTAAATGTAGCCCAGGAGTTAAAGAGAAAGAGAACCAAGAAGGACTTCTTATTTGGCAAAAAGGAGATAATTACTATCTAGGGCAGCAGAATGGAGAAGAATGGAGGGGAACAGAAGTCAAAACCAGAGCGGCTTTAAGAAGTGCGTTTTGAATTAAATAATGGTTTAATTACATACTCTGTTTATATATTATTTTAATGACTATGTGCTTCTTTAAAATTTTGTTGTTCTTACCTAGCAGGTATGGCAACTCTTTAAAACCTGAATATTCATGAATCCCTTCATTGTCATTCCCTGATCATAGCAGAAAATATGTACTTTTTAGGAGATTACATGGATTCAATAATGAGCAAACAGATAAAGGATACTTTTACACTCTGTGTGTTTTTTTTTTTAATCCTCAGTCCTCTTATGTTAAAAATCATCCACCTGTCTTAGCCCTGAAAAGCATTTCCACATGCTCTGTGCCCAGCTTCAAAGGCCTAGCACTTCCCAAAGTCCAGCTTCCTTTGAAGTCTTTGAAGTATCTGTGGGAGAAACTGGAGGATTTGAGACAAACAGTGCCTTTCGGTCATCTGAGTGCCAAGTCTCCATCACCGCCTCTTGAGACTAAAGGCTATTGTTAAAGCTCAGTGGTTTCCCTCTTTCTGTGAAACAACTGCCATCATGAGCTATGGATGCTACAAGGTCAGGGACCCAGTGGGACAGTAAAACTATAGGCTATGATTTGTAAGGATGTGGAATAGTCACAGGTTTAAAAACTTCCATTTAAATAATTTCTCAATAAGATGAAAGCAATGAGTCATTTGAAAAATTCATCAATACTTTACAGTTGTTCTCCAATTCAAGTCCGCAGAAGACACTTAGCAGTGTTTCTCAAAGTGTTATTATGTAAGATGACTTTAGGTAATACAGAATGAGCATTTGATTAGTCAGCATAGATTAAGTTAGGCTGCAGTAACAAATGACCTATAAGAAAATCTCAGCAGCTTACAATGAAAAGCATTTATCTCCTACTCCCAAACATGTAGGTTGCCAGTCGGTTTCAGCTTTGTTTCATATTTTCTTCTTTTCAGTACTAGGCTAAAGAACAGTCTCGAGAAAGAATTGCGACCAGTCCAGGAAATGCCACCTAAATCTTCTGCATAGGAAAAGCAAACATCACTGGACAAAGCTAGTCACATGACTGAGCCTGACATCAACAGAC
This sequence comes from Colobus angolensis palliatus, assembly GCF_000951035.1. Taxonomy (NCBI): domain Eukaryota; kingdom Metazoa; phylum Chordata; class Mammalia; order Primates; family Cercopithecidae; genus Colobus; species Colobus angolensis. The sequence goes on along the minus strand of NW_012119221.1, from coordinate 336,485 downwards.
ATGGAAATGGGACCATCCCAGCACAGTGGTCGGGCTCAGTGGGGTACAGTAGCAAACACTCTGAACAAATAACTTTAATTGTAATATATTTGTTTTAATGTGTATTATGGAAATGTAATCAAATCTATGATTTCACATATAATATTTTCTAAAATGCTGAAGTAAAAACATGAACCTGTGTAAAGAGTGATTCTAAGTAAACAGTGGTACATTTGGCATGATGAGATGACAAAAATCATGATGGTGATGTACAGATGACAAGAGTTTGGAAAACAACATGCTAAAATGTCAAGTGGTATCTCTTTTCCTCTCTTAGTAAATAAAGGACATTAAACACAACTAACTTCTTATTTGGTGACTGAGAAACCAACCAAGACACTGGATCCTTATCAAGCACATCAGAGGCTATTTGTACTTTAGATAGATACAGATAGAGATCAAAGGTGTTATGGACTTCACTGTGTGCCCCTAACATTCATATTTTGAAGCTCCAACCCCCAATGTAACTGTATTTGGAGACAGGGCTTTTTTTTTTTTTTCCTTTCTTTCTTTTTTTTTTTTAATTTGAGACAGAGTCTCGCTTGTTGCCCAGGCTGGAGTGCAGTGGCATGATCTCAGCTCACTGCAACCTCCGCCTCCTGGGTTCAGTCATTCTCCTGCCTCAGCCTCCCAAGTAGCTGGGATTGCAGGTACTCGCCACCTTGCCTGGCTAATTTTTTTGTATTTTTAGTAGTGACAGGGTTTAGAGACAGGACTTTTACAAAGGTAATCGAGTTTAAACGAGGTCTTAAGGGTGGGGCCCTAATGTACCAGGTCTGGTGCCCTTATAGGAAGAGGAGGCAAAACCAGAGTGTGTGCTCTCTCTCTCTGCACACATGGAAAAGAGGTCATGAGAAGAGGCAAAGAAGTCATGAGGACACCCTGAGAAAGCAGCCTTCTTACAAGCCAGGAAGTGAGACCTCACCGGAACCCGAATTTTATGGCACCTTGATCTTGGACTTCCAGACTATGAGAACCTAAATTTCTGTTGTATAAACCACCTAGGTTTTGGTATTTTGTAATGATGTCCCAAGCTTACTAATACAGAGGGTAATATTAAACAAACATTTATAGAGCACTAATTATATGCCAAAATGTTATACTAGCACTTGCAGAGGATACAGAGATAAATCATGTGTGCATTGTCCTCAAGGGAAATGGAAACCTGTGCAGAAATGACTTTTACTTGCATAAAAAGACAGGTCACAGATATACCTCATTTTATTGGGTTTTGCTTTATTGCACCTCACATATATTGCATTTTTACAAATTGAAGTTTGTGGCAACCCTGTGTCAATCAAGTCTATCAGTGCCATTTTTCTGAGAACATGTGCTCACTTCATGTTTCTGAGTCAGCACTTTTTAGCAATATAATATTTTAAAATTAAGGCATGTACATTTTTTAGATGTAATGTAATTACACATTTAATAGACTACAGTAGAGTATAAATGTAACTTTTTAAAATTATACTTTAAGTTCTAGGGTACATGTGCACAACATGCAGGTTTGTTACATACGTATACATGTGCCATGTTGGTTTGCTGCACCCATTAACTCGTCATTTACGTTAGGTATTTCTCCTAATGCTATCCCTCCCCCTGACCCCCACCCCATGACAGGCCCCCATGTGTGATATTCCCCGCCTTGTGTCCAAGTGTTCTTATTGTTCAATTCCCACCTATGAGAGAACATGCAGTGTTTGGTTTTTTGTCCTTGTGATAGTTTGCTCAGAATGATGGTTTCCAGTTTCATTCATGTCCCTGCAAAGGACACGAAGTCATCCTTTTTTATGTCTGCATAGTATTCCATGGTGTATATGTGCCACATTTTCTTAATCCTGTCTATCATTGATGGATATTTGGGTTGGTTCCAAGTCTTTTCTATTGTGAATAGTGCTGCAATAAACATATGTGTGCATGTGTCTTTATAGTAGCGTGGTTTATAATCCTTTGGGTGTATACCCAGTAATGGGATCACTGGGTCAAATGGTATTTCTAGTTCTAGATCCTTGAGGAATCGCCACACTGTCTTCCACAATGGTTGAACTAGTTTACACTCCCACCAACAGTGTAAAAGTGTTCTTATTTCTCCACATCCTCTCCAGCATCTGTTGTTTCCTGACTTTTTAATGATGGCCATTCTAACTGGTGTGTATCTTATTGTGATTTTGATTTGCATTTCTCTGATGACCAGTGATGATGAGCATTTTTTCATGCATCTGTTGGTTGCATAAATGTCTTCTTTTGAGAAGTGTCTGTTCATATCTTTTGCCCATTTTTGGATGGTTTTTTTTTCTTGTAAATGTGTTTAAGTTCTTTGTAGATTGTGGATACCCTTTGTCAGATGGGTAGATTGTAAAAATTTTCTCCCACTCTGTAGATTGCCTGTTCACTCTTTTTGCTCTGTAGAAGCTCTGTAGTTTAATTAGACCCCATTTGTCTATTTGGGCTTTTGTTGCCATTGCTTTTGGTGTTTTAGTCATTAAGTCCTCGCCGTGCCTATGTCCTGAATGGTATTGCCTAGGTTTTCCTCTAGGGTTTTCATGGTTTTAGGTCTAACATTTAAGTCTTTAATCCATCATGGCCGGGCGCGGTGGCTCAAGCCTGTAATCCCAGCACTTTGGGAGGCCGAGACGGGCAGATCACGAGGTCAGGAGATCGAGACCATCCTGGCTAACACGGCGAAACCCCGTCTCTACTAAAAAAATATGAAAAACTAGCCAGGCGATGTGGCAGGCGCCTGTAGTCCCAGCTACTCGGGAGGCTGAGGCAGGAGAATGGCGTAAACCCGGGAGGCGGAGCTTGCAGTGAGCTGAGATCCGGCCACTGCACTCCAGCCTGAGCGACAGAGCGAGACTCCGTCTCAAAAAAAAAAAAAAAAAATCCGTCATGAATTAATTTTTGTATAAGGTGTAAGGAAGGGATCCAATTTCAGCTTTTGACATATGGCTAGATGGTTTTCCCAGGACCATTTATTAAATAGGGAATCCTTTCCCCATTTCTTGTTTTTGTCAGGTTCATCAAAGATCAGATGGTTGTAGATGTTTGGTGTTATTTCTGAGACCTCTGTTCTGTTCCATTTGTCATTATGTCTGTTTTGGTACCAATGCCATACTGTTTTGGTTATTATAGCCTTGTAGGATAGTTTGAAATCAGGTAGCATAATGCCTCCGGCTTTGTTCTTTTTGCTGAAGATTATCTAGGCAATGCAGGCTCTTCTTTGCTTCAATATGAAATTTAAAGTAGTTCTTTCCAATTCTGTGAAGAAAGTCATTGGTAGCTTGATGGGGATGGCATAAAATCTATAAATTGCCTTGGGCAGTATGGCCATTTTCACAATATTGATTCTTCCTATCCATGAGCATGGAATGTTCTTCCATTTGTTTGTGTCCT
>NW_012119221.1:327907-332723 GCF_000951035.1 Colobus angolensis palliatus | reverse complement strand
GAGAGGGCATCCCTGTCTTGTACCAGTTTTCAAAGGGAATGCTTCCAGTTTTTGCCCATTCAGTATGATATTGACTGTGGGTTTGTCATAAATAGCTCTTATTATTTTGAGATGTGTTGCATCAATACCTAGTTTATTGAGAGTTTTTAGCATGAAGCGCTGCTGAATTTTGCCGAAAGCCTTTTCTGCATTTATTGAGATAATCATGTAGTTTTTGTCGTTGGTTCTGTTTATATGATGGATTACGTTTATTGATTTGTGTATGTTGAACCAGCCTTGCATCCCAAGGATGAAACCAACTTGATTTTGGTGGATAAGCTTTTTGATGTGCTGCTGGATTTGGTTTGCCAGTATTTTATTGAGGATTTTTGCATCGATGTTCATCAAGGATATTGGTCTAAAATTCTCTCTTTTTTTTTTTTGGTTGTGTCTCTGCCAGGCTTTGGTATCAGGATGATGCTGGCCTCATAGAATGAATTAGGGAGGATTGTCCCTTTTCTCTATTGATTGCAATTGTTTTGGAAGGAATGGTCCCAGCTCCTCTTTGTACCTCTGGTAGAATTCAGCTATGAATCTGTCTGGTCCTGGACTTTTTTTCATTGGTAGAATATTAATCATTGCCTCAATTTCAGAGCCTGTTATTGGTCTATTCAGGGATTCAACTTCTTCCTGGTTTAGTCTTGGGAGGGTGTATGTGTCCAGAATTTATCCATTTCTTCTAGATTTTCTAGTTTATTTGCAAAGAGGTGTTATAGTATTCTCTGATGGTAGTTTGTATTTCTGTGGGGTCAGTGGTGATATCCCCTTTATCAATTTTTTTTTTTGCATCTATTTGATTCTATTCTCTTTTCTTCTTTATTAGTCTTCCTAGTGGTCTATCAATTTTGTTGATCTTTTAAAAAAACCAGCTCCTGGCTTCATTGATTTTTTGAAGGGTTTTTTATGTCTCTATCTCCCTCAGTTCTTCTCTGATATTAGTTGTTTCTTGCCTTCCGCTAGCTTTTGAATTTGTTTGCTCTTGTTTCTCTAGTTCTTTTAGCTGTGATGTTAGGGTGTCAATTTTAGATCTTTCCTGCTTTCTCTTGTGAGCATTTAGTGCTATAAATTTCCCTCTACACACTGCTTTCAATGTGTCCAGAGCTTTTGGTACATTGTGTCATTGTTCTCTTTGGTTTCAAAGAACATCTTTATTTCTGCCTTCATTTTGTTATGTACCAGTAGTCATTCAGGAGCTGATTGTTCAGTTTCCATGTAGTTGTGAGGTTTTGAGTGAATTTCTTAGTCCTGAGTTTGAATTTGATTGCACTGTGGTCTGAAAGTTAGTTTTGATTTCTGTTCCTTTCCATTTACTGAGGAGAACTTTACTTCCAACTATGTGGTCAATTTTGGAATAAGCGTGATGTGGTGCTGAGAAGAATGTATATTCTATTGATTGGGGGTGGAGAGTTCTGTAGATGTCTGTTTGGTCTGCTTGGTGCAGAGCTGAGTTTAAGTCCTGGATATCCTTAGTAACCTTCTGTCTGGTTGATCTAATACTGACAGTGGGGTGTTAAGTTCTCCCATTATTACTGTGTGAGAGTCTAAGTTTCTTTGTAGGTCTCTAAGGACTTGCTTCATGAATCTGGGTGCTCCTGTATTGGGTGCATATATGTTTAGGATAGTTAGCTCTTCTTGTTGAATTGATCCCTTTACCATTATGGAATGGCCTTCTTTGTCTCTTTTGATCTCTGTTGGTTTAAAGTCTGTTTTATCAGAGACTAGGATTGCAACCCCTGCTTTTTTTTGTTTTCCATTTGCTTGGTAGATCTTCCTCCATCCTTTTATTTTGAGCCTATGTATGTCTCTGCATGTGAGATGGGTCTCCTGAATACAGCAAACTGATAAGTCCTGATTCTTTATCCAATTTGCCAGTCTGTGTCTTTTAATTGGGGCATTTAGCCCATTTACATTTAAGGTTAATACTGTTATGTGTGAATTTGATCCTGTCATTATGATGTTAGCTTGTTATTTTGCCATTAGTTGATGCAGTTTCTTCTTAGCATCGATGGTCTTCACAATTTGGCATGTTTTCGCAGTGGCTGGTACTGGTTGTTCCTTTCCAGGTTTACTGCTTCCTTCAGGAGCTCTTGTAAGGCAGGCCTGGTGGTGACAAAATCTCTCAGCATTTGCTTGTCTGTAAAGGATTTTATTTCTCCCTAACTTATGAAGCTTAGTTTGACTGGATATGAGATTCTGGGTCAAAAATTCTTTTCTTTAAGAATGTTAAATATTGGCCCCCACTCTCTTCTGGCTTGTAGAGTTTCTGCCGAGAGATCCGCTGTTAGTCTGATGGGCTTTCCTTTGTGGATACGCCGACCTTTCTTTCTGGCTGCCCTCAACATTTTTCCCTCATTTCAACCTTGGTGAATCTGACAATTATGTGTCTTGGTATTGCCCTTCTCAAGGAGTATCTTTGTGGTGTTCTCTGTATTTCTGAATTTGAATGTTGGCTTGCCTTGCTAGGTGGGGGAAGTTCTCCTAGATAATATCCTGAAGAGTGTTTTCCAACTTGGTTCCCTTCTCCACGTCACTGTCAGGTACGCCAATCAAACATAGATTTGGTCTTTTCACATAGTCCCATATTTCTTGGAGGCTTTGTTCATTTCTTTGTACTCTTTTTTCTCTAAACTTCTCTTCTTGCTTTATTTCATTAATTTGATCTTCAATCACTGATACCCTTTCTTCCATTTGATCAAATCAGCTATTGTGTCATGTGTCAGGTAGTTCTCACGCCATGTTTTTCAGCTCCCTCGGGTCATTTAAGGTCTTTTCTTCACTGTTTATTCTAGTTAGCCATTCGTCTTATCTTTTTTCAATATTTTTAGCTTCCCTGAGGTGGGTTCGAACATCCTCCTTTAGCTTGGAGAAGTTTGTTATTACCGACCTTCTGAAGCCTACTTTTGTCAGCTGGTCAAAGTCATTCTCTGTCTAGCTTTGTTTCGTTGCTGATGAGGAGCCGCAATCCTTTGGAGGAGAAGAGGTACTCCAGTTTTTAGAATTTTCTGCTTTTCTGCTCTGGTTTCTCCCCATCTTTGGGGTTTTATCTACCTTTGGTCTTTGATGCTGATGACCTACAAATGGGGTTTTGGTGTGAATGTCTTTTTGTTGATGTTGATGCTATTCCTTTCTGTTTGTTAGTTTTCCTTCTAAGAGTCAGGTCCCTCAGCTGCAGGTCTGTTGGAGTTTGCTGGAGGTCCACTCCAGACACTGCCTGGGTATCACCAGTGGAAGCTGCAGAACAGCAAATATTGCAGAACAGCAAATGTTGCTGCCTGATCCTTCCTCTGGAAGCTTTGTCCCAGAGGATCACCCACCTGTTTGAGATGTCTGTTGGCCTCTACTGGGAGGTATGTCCCAGTTAGGCTACACAGGTGTCAGGGACCCACTTTAGAAGGCAGTTTGTCCAATCTGAGAGCTCAAACACCATGCTGGGAGAACCACTGCTCTCTTCAGAACTGTCAGACAGGGATGTTTAAGTCTACAGAAGTTTTTGCTGCCATTTGTTCAGCTATGCCCTGCCTCCAGAGGTGGGGTCTACAGAGGCAGCAGGCCTTGCAGAGCTGTGGTGGGCTCCTCCCAGTTCGAGCTTCCCCGGCTGCTTTGTTTACCTACTTAAGCCTCAGCAATGGCAGACGCCCTTCCCCCTGCCAGGCTCCTGCCTTGTAGGTAGATCTTAGACTTCTGCACTAGCAGTGAGCAAGGCTCCATGGGCGTAGGACCCGCTGAGTCAGGTGCAGGATATAATCTCCTGGTGTGCCGTTAGCTAAGACCATTGGAAAAGCACGGTATTTGGGTGGGATTGTCCTGATTTTCCAGGTACAGTCTGTCACGGCTTACCTTGGCTAGGAAAGAGAAATCTCCTGACCCTTTGCATTTCCCAGGTGAGGTGATGCCCTGCCCTGCTTCGACTCACCCTCTGTGGGCTGCACCCACTGTCCAACCAGTCCCAATGAGATGAACAAGGTACCTCAGTTGGAAATGCAGAAATCACCATCTTCTGCGCTGATCACGCTGGGAGCTGCAGACCAGAGCTGTTCCTACTTGGTCATCTTGGAACGGAATCTCAATAACTTTTATATATATTGAGAAACAAAAACAAGTGTATCTCATTGTATTGCAATATTCACTTTATTGTGGTGCTCTGGAACCAAACCCACAATATATTTGAAGTATTCCAGCATAGGTAAAATTCTTGGGAGTTCAGGGTGGGAACTGGTGGAATTATGGCAGGGTCAATAGTAGAGATGCCAATTAATGTTTGAATAGAGTATGATAAGAAAAGGAAAGGAAAGATCATTTCAGATGGAGGGCATAGAAGATGTCAAGGTGCAGAGGTGGGGATGTAGAGTGGTAGAAGGCTAGCTGGGACCAGAGTGTAAAAGGACTTAAAGTTACCTGACAATAGGCGTAATTGCTTTCCTGTAGGCACTTTGAGGACACATTTTAAGCTGGAGCATGGCTTTGATCAGATCTGGGTTTAAAAGAGTATCTTATAGCCATGAAATGAATTAGATGGGGGAGAGATGTTTGGTAAAGGAAGGAGCAAAGAAAGGAAGACAGAAAGCAGGGAGAGTGATCTAGACCAGAGACTTCTGCAACTTTCTTTACCCTTCCCTTCCCTTCCCTTCCCTTCCCTTCCTGTCCCTTCCCTTTCCTTTCCTTCCCTTCTTCCTTTCTTCCTTCTTTTCCCTCTCTCCCTCCTTCCTTCCCTCCTTCCTTCCTTCCTTCCTTCCTTTCTTTCTTTCTTTCTTTCTTTCTTTCTTTCTTTCTTTCTTTC